>NW_022196905.1:261907028-261913602 GCF_008632895.1 Mastomys coucha | reverse complement strand
GAGCTGGCTCAGTGGGTAAGAACACTGACTGCTTTTCTGAAAGTCCTGAGTTCAAATCCCACCAACCACATGGTAGCTCACAACCACCTGTAATGAGATCTGATGCCCTCTTCTGGTACCTTGGAAGTCAGTTTCAGTGTACTTATGTAAAATAATAAATAAATCTTTGGGCCAGAGTGAGCGGGGCTGACTAGAGCAAGTAGAGGTCCTAAAATTCAATTCCCAACAATCACATGAAAGCTCACAACCATCTATACAGCTACAGTATACTTACATACATAAATAAATAAATCTTAAAAAAAAAAAAAAAGACAACAACAACAAAAGAACATGCTCATCACTACCCTCATGCCACTGAACGCCCCGCTTTGGCAGTAAATATTTAGTTCCACTCTATAGATCCTTAGTGTGTTTCACCCTATCCAAATAAAGGCCTGGCCTTTGCTCTGGGTTCTGTGTAGTTAACGTCTAAGCCTCTGGTAAGTTTCCACAGTAACTTCTCCATTGGGGCAATGACCCACACTGACCAGAGGATTTACAAGGGCCCTGCGGCCAAGTCAGTGGTAGCAACATGATCTAAGGTGGGTATCCAAAGGCAGTAACTCAACTTGAAAACTGCAGATCCAGGTCAGCCATGGAGCTGTACAGTAAAGCCCCCTTCACTGAACCCCACCAGTATACTGTGTACACAGCTTATCCTGTAACCCCTGGGGCCACAACAACAAAAACCTGAACATGGAAACTCAGGCTGGAAATGTCCCCCCCCCACACACACTGTCACTGCATGACAAGAGTCACAGTGAGATGTGTCACCTGTACACAGCAACACAGGCATGGCTCTGGAACTTCGCTCTGGAAACGTTCCCCGCCGTAAGAACAAATGAATTTTGTATTTCTCACAAATTACTGAACTTGGAAGGTGCTCTGAGAAGCCCTACAGTTGGAACTAGTGTCAGAAGGGCAGTCATGCTCTGCAGCTATGGGGAAATCCTGCTCATGTAGGTGTAGATGAGGTCAGGGAGTGATTTATATATTGTTCTCATATTATAAAATCACTGTGATGTGCAAAAGTGCTGTTTAATTCTTTGGTTAGTTTGGGTTTTGTTGAGAAAGGGTTCCTCTACCCCTGTGGATCAGGCTGGCCTCGAACTCAGAGAGATATCTGCTTCTGGCTCTGCTGGGATTAAAGGCAAGTGTCTTTTCTCTTTTGAATTTATATGTATGTACATATACATATATACAGTATATATAAATATACAAGTAATATATTTATAATATATCTGTAATATATGTTAATATATAACTTTATAATATATTATTTATAATATATTAGTTATATATTTATATTACCTATACATTTACATATACTATATATAAATTTTTATATAACAAACACACATACAAATGTATGATATAAATATACATACTAGCTGGAACAGTGGTGGCGCATGCCTTTGATCCCAGCACTTGGGAGGCAGAGACAGGAAGATTTCTGAGTTCAAGCCAGCCTGGTCTACAGAGTGAGTTCCAAGACAGCCAGGGTTATACAAAGAAACCCGGTCTCAAAAAACCAAAATAAATAAATAAACCCCAAACAAACAAACAAAATATATTTCTATTACTAACATATTCATATTACTTATATATTTATGCAAAGTATATATTTTATTACATATATTAAGTATATTTACATATATTTCATATTTACTCACTCTATATTAAATATTTATATTTATGTTAAGCACATATTTCTTTTTTCTTTTTGTTTGTTTTTTCCAGACAGGGTTTCTCTGTGGAGCCCTGGCTGTCCTAGAACTCACTCTGTAGACCAGGTTGTCCTCGAACTCAGAAATCCTCCTGCCTCTGCCTCCCAAGTGCTGGGATTAAAGGTCTGTGCCACCACCACCCAGCTCTTTTTTTTTTTTTAAGATTTATTTATTATTATAAATGAGTACACAGAAGAGGGTATCAGATTTCATTATGGGTGGTTGTGAGCCACCATGTGGTTGCTGGGGTTTGAACTTACAACCTTCAGAAGAGCAGTCAGTGCTCTTACCCGCTGAGCCATCTCTCCAGCCCCCCCTTTTTTCACATATTTCTATATACTGTATGTATTATACATGTTATAGTCTATATATAGTATGGATGTTTTCATTTTGGTTTCCTTGGAGATAGCAACTCTATATGTAGCCCTGGCTATCCTAGAACTTACTATGTAGACTGGTTTAGCCTCAACTCACAGAGATCTGCCTGCTTCTGTGTGTGCCATCATGTCCTGATGACTATGTCATATAAACAAACAAACAGGAATGTAAAGCATGCCTAAGAGCCTGGGTTCAAACCCCATCCCCGCAAAATGAACAGAATATATTATTTACTGTTCAGCAGTAAGAAAGAGCAAACAGTAAATACTCAGAACCGAATAAATCTCAAAAGTATACTCTGAGCAAGGGGCCAGGCACGAGTGAGCATGCACCACAGTGAGCATGCACCACAGTGAGCATGCACCACAGTGAGCATGCACCACAGTGAGCATGCACCACAGTGAGCATGCACCACAGTGAGCATGTACCACAGTGAGCATGCACCACAGTGAGCATGTACCACAGTGAGCATACACCACAGTGAGCATGCACCACAGTGAGCATGTACCACAGTGAGCATGCACCACAGTGAGCATACACCACAGTGAGTATGCACCACAGTGAGCATGTACCAGATGTCGAAGGCACGAACGGTTTACACAGTTGGAAATGTCAAATCCATACTCGATGCACTTTATTATATAACTTCAGTAAGTAGATTTTTTTTTTTGAGACAGGGTCTTAGTACGTCACCCTGGTTGGCCTAGAACTTGCTACGTAGGCCGAGATATCCTCTAACTTAGAGATCCTCCTAAATTCCGAGAGCCAAGGTGTGAGCTTCCATGTTCAGCAACAGACTGATTTTTAAAAACTCTTCTGACTGAAATGGTCCAGACAACTTCTAATCTAGAGTTGGGCATGGCCCTAGGCCATCTCTGTCCCGCATCCTTTCCCATCAGCCCCTAAGAATGTATCAAACAAGCCACTTGCCATCACATGTTTGCAGAGCTCTTCTGCCCCTTCCATTTCCAATGGCACACATCTATACTGTTGAGTGCTGATCGCATGCCCAGCACATATTACAGGCTGCACCCATGAGTTTGCACAGGCTTCATGACAGCCCCATGGGTTAGCAAGAACATCCCCTAAACTTTCATTCAGTGTCCTGTCCAGGCTCTCAGACTACAAAGAGGGACAGCCAGGACAGGCGGGAGCTGACTACACACTCTGTACACAAGCCTAAAGCAAGTATTTGTTTTGTTTTGAAACAGGGTTTCTCTGTGTAGTCCTGGCTGTCCTAGAACTCTCTCTGTAGACCAGAGTGGCCTTGAATTCACAGAGATCTGCCTGCCTCTGACTCTGGGATTAAAGGCATGCACCACCACTGCCTGCGTAGTAATTTGTTTTATTATAATCAGCACAGATAGACATAGACACTGTCCTGAGGGGCGGCGATACATCAGTGAGCAGCAAAGTCTGTTTCTAAGAGACATATATTCTAGCAGTGGGAGACAATCAGCATATACAGAAGAGCAGCAGAGTGTGGCTGGTGGTAAGTGCCAGGGGAAAAGGAAGGTGAATGGGGATGGCTGTAAATTTAGGCAGATGGTAAGAACAGATACATGTAGGGTAAGCATGCCTATAGGAGGAAGTCTCATATTAGTGTCTCAGCAAAGGGGACCGCAGCCAGAGGAGGAGGCAAAGGGAGGTCAGGGTGGCTGAAGCAGTGAGCAAGATTAGAAACAGGCGAGGTCAGGGAGACCCATCTTAGCAGATGGCAGACACCTGCTGGGAGTGGAGAGCTGTCACTTGCATACTCAGGACAGGCTGAGCAATGCAGCAGTGTGGAAGACTCCCCATGAGCTGAGACAGGTAAAGGGTCTCACTCCGCCCCAGCACTGGACAGATGCAAGGCACTGTTAGAATCTCTACGAATGTTAACAACCTCCTCACATTCTGATGTTAATCTTCTGTAACTAAGCAAAGATTTTGGGGGTCTGAGTATTTTGATTCTCTAACTGGCAATTGTTGAATTCTCCCCAGGTTGCCTTGAAGAAAAGTCTGTCTGCCAAACCATAAGCCAGACGACCCGTATTAAACATTGCTTTGAACATTCCAGAAGCCTTGAAAAAAAACCTATGCCATGATCTCACAGTGGATTGCTCATGCTGAAAGGTGCAGCCTCAGAAATACACTTCCCTTTGTTTCAGGCTTCTATTACCACGAGCCTTGGTTCTGATTTGTAGCTGATTCCCTGGTCCCAAGCCCCAGCCCTCTCTGGAAAGGCAGCAAGGGCTCTTCAGCACTGGGTTGTACTTCCAGCCCCCTGCTTGCCTACTTCAGTAGTGTGGGCTAAGCGAGGAACACAGACAAGCAGCAGTCAGCAGCCTGGGCCCCAAAGGTGGCAAGACAGCTGCTTGACATCTAAAAAGGAGACCCCTGACCAGTTTGAGAGAGTGTCAGGGACGGGGACAGAGGCCGGCAGAAGCAGAGGACAGGGAGCTGAGACAAAAGGTAAAAGTGTAAAGAGCCAGGGAAGACAAAATGCAGGAGGAGTTCAGGAGAGCTGTAAAATCTTTAGGGCCAATGGTCTCAGACACCTAAGGTCTGAGAGCTAACACCAGTTGCTGTCAAGGGAGGAATCCCAATACCAAGAAAGGCTTACATAGCCGGGCGGCAGTGGTGCACGCCTTTAATCCCAGCACTTGAGAGGCAGAGGCAGGCGGATTTCTGAGTTTGAGGCCAGCCTGGTCTACACAGAGAACAGGGAGTAAAATTATATTATCGGCATGTAGACTGATGGAAACTGGGCCATGGGCACATACTGGTTATTTGTATTTCCCTATTTTTTTGTGTGTTTAAAATTAAACCTAGCTGGGTGGTGGCAGCACACTCCTTTGATCCCAGCACTAGGGAGGCAGAAGCAGGGGAATTTCTGAGTCTGAAACACAGCATCTCAAAGTAGCCTACAGAGTGAGTTCCAGGGTAGCCAAGGCTACACAGAGAAAGCCTACCTTGGAAAAGAAATAATGATAAGCAAAAGTGGACCTAGTAAAAGTTATGATGAAGGGACAAGAAACAGTAGGAAGGGGGGTTGCTTTCAGGATCAAAGTCAGAAGAGGTAGGGGAGTTCTCATATACCAAGGAGAGACATATTTCACCACCATCACAGACTACAAAACGAATCCCTCCCTTTCCTTACTGGAGAAATGAACAACCTCTGATCCAAGCTTCCAAAATGTCTGTGACATTTCCCACACTATTCGATATCTTTGCTAGGAACTTTTAAACCTGCTAACTGATAAAAAGCTGGGGACAACTGGGGTAGTGCTGTCTTGGGCGGTGCTACAGTAGGGTAGGCATGGTTTGGTAGCTGCGACTTGAGGGAGACACAGTCCTTCCATGTGTCCCTGCTAGCTGGGACAACTAACTCACTGCAAGACGAGCATATCAGACATAACAACTTTTTACTCAGTTGAAAATGGCCACTGGCCAGACGGTGGTGGTGTGGCCTTTAATCCCAGCACTTGGGAGGCAGAGGCAGGTGAATTTCTGAGTTTGAGGCCAGCCTGGTCTACAGAGTGAGTTCCAGGACAGCCAGGGCTACACAGAGAAACCCTGTCTCAAAAAGCCAAAAAAAAAAAAAAAAAAAAAAAAAAAAAAAAAAAAAAAAAAAAAAAAAAAAAAAGAAAAAAGAAAAAAAAAGAAAATGGTCACTGACACCTTACCATATGTGCAAGGTTGGTGATACAAAACAAGCAAAACAGACATATTATCTGCCCGCACATGAAGTCAGAATCATAATTCATACACCTATGAAACTGCAGATCCAGGACAGTCAGTCTTAAGGAAAACCACGGGACTCAGGAGTGCTACACATTTTCCTGCTCCCAGGGATGCGCTAGGTACAGCTAGCTGGGACACACGGAAGTACTGTGACAAAGAAGCCGAAATGTTTATAAGAGAGCTAGAATCGAGAGACCTGCCCCAAGTCGCAGAGATGAAGCCAAGCCTGCCATACTCCAGCACGGCCCTACTCCTTCCGTGAAGCCTAGACCCAACTGAACCCCCACCTCCCACTCCCCATCCCTAGTGCCCCCCCCCCAGCTGTCTCGGATGTCGAGCCACGCCCACTCTGACGTCACGGCCCCGTCTCGCCCCTACGTCACATCACGTCGCTGGACACTGCCCCGAGACACGCCCTATGCTGCAGCAGAGTCCTGTCACTCAGCCCCTTGTCAGCACCCCCCCCCCAGACTCTAGAAACCCCCTTCGCTCGGCATTTTATTCCACTTCCCACTCGATCTAGGACGGAGAACACCGCCCCATGACCGCTCCCCGAGTTGCAATTCGGTCCGGCCTTATCACCCCATCCACCCTGCTGAAGACCCGCCTTCCCCGATGCGGCGCAGTCCCCTCTCTCCGCCCACTCGACTGCAGTCCAGACCCAACTTTATGCCCCTTCGTATGACGTCATGCCCCCACCATTC
>NW_022196905.1:261901810-261907011 GCF_008632895.1 Mastomys coucha | reverse complement strand
CCCCCCCCCCCCCAGCTGCTGCCCTGCTCCTCACCAGCTCGAACCGGTTGTTGACACGGACTCCTTCCTTCCCCGCACCCCCAGGGCGCCGGCCACCCAGCCCCGGTTTTGGTCCCTCTTCCTCTGCGTCATCGTCATCCTGGAGCACAAACTGCAAGGCGTCGGGCCCTAGGGGTTCCTGGCCGCGCTGTTCCCCCCTCAGCCTCCGGAGGGCCCGGCGCGACATAGGACCCGACAGCCTGATGTAGGCAGAGGGACGAGGAAGAGCAGCAGAGTGGCGGCGCCTGCGCACTTGCGGCGCGCTGGCGCAAGGTTGGCGTGTCGCGTTTGCGCGGCGCGGCTCTCCGGAACTTCCTCCCAATTCCCCGTGGAGTCAGGGAAGGTGCAAGGGTGGCCCAGGCAGTTCTCGCGAGAGTCGGGCCCTAGCGGCGGCCGTAGTGCGGCGCTTCAGCTTTCGGGATGGCTGGCTTGCAGAAAGCTGGCTGTGCGGCGGGTGGCAACGCGCAGGCTCAGAACGCTGCACGCCGTGGACGAGATTCCCGGGGCGAGCGGGCGGGCGAGCCGGGGGGCGAGCGGGCGGGCGGGCGGGGAGGGAGTGAGAGCAGGTGCGCACGGCGCAAGGCCCGTGTGCAAAGACTTTGCTATGGCAGGAGCGAGGGACCCAGACCCCAAGCCCTCTCTGCTCGCCTACCCTTGCGACTTGTCCGGTGTTCCCCACCTCCTTGTTGCTGCTAGACTGCCAAGGGACAATTTTCGCCTTAATAGAAACAGTCTTAACTTCTTCAAGCCTGGATATCTCTTCTCCACGAGGTGCACCGAGCCGAGTTAGGTGTTAGGGGTTTGTATCGTCGCGAATGCAACAGGGATGGTCACGTGACATGGCTATTAGGTGACGGGGGTGGGGTGGGGGGGAGCTGTCTAGGTGTGGATCCATGGTCTGAAGTCAAGGTGGCAGCGCTACCTTCGTGGATTCAGGAAGGTTTTCACAATAAGGACGTAGGGACCCTCTGCATACATCCTTTCTTTTTCCTTGTTTTTGTTTTTCGAAACAGGGTTTGTGTAGCCCTGTCTGCCCTGGGACTCTCTTTATAGACCAGGCTGGCCTCTGCCTTCCAGGTGCAGGGACCAAAGATGTGTGTGACCACACCTGACTTTTTTTTTTTTTTTAACAAAACAAAAATGCCACCCCAAACCAAGATCTTGCTGTGTAACGCTGGCTGCCCTTGAAGCTTAGAGAAATCCTCTGATTCTGAAGGGCTGGAATTACGGAGCTATTTTGTGTCTAGGCCCCATTTTTTATATTTTTGGAAAACTTTCCTAGACAAGCCAGGATCGAGTACCTCCAAAGTAAAATGATTTGGTGTTGGGTTGGACCTTTTCCCAATTTGAGAGCAGGAAGAGGGCTACATGGGTGTGGAGTGAGCTAGGCCAGTCATTGCTCTAAATTTCATCTTCATTTTGGGGGATAGATGTCCTTTTACAGGTGAGGACTTAATGAGCTAAGTACCCAGAGAGAACCCGGTTTTGCATTCATGTGACTCCCAAAGTCCACACAAGGTAGGCGGTTGGCAAGGACTGAGTAGGTGGGCAGGGCAGCATCCTTTAATTCCAGCTCTTATGTGAGCCTGCTGCTGTCCCCTGCGCTCCACTCCACCCTGCCTCCCTCAGGAGTCTTGGTTCCTCCCTAGGTTGGATGCTAGAATCTTTAGGTACTTCAAAGTCGATGGTCCACAGCTGCTGTCTCATACACACAGCCCTCTTCCCTGCTTCTAATCACTGTTAAAAGTTGCAGTGTCTTCTGCATCAGGCTCAATACACTGTCCTGACCGTTCAGGACCAACCTCCTGTTTAGAAGACACCATCAACCCCAAGGATTGTAAGATAGGACAGGCCGCTCTACTGCCTTAAGCAGCCTTTGGAAGCGGTTGTAGGGCACTGTACAACCACAGGCATTACCCCGAAGCTCAGCTAGGCGTTTCCCAGGATGTGAGTTTATTTGCTTTCATTTGTGTTATGTGAGGATCAGAACTGGTGACAGTGTGATTGGAATGTAAGCTGGATACATGTCTGCTCTCGAGTCTGTACGTAGTTCCTGGCAGTGGCTGTCCGTGAGAGTACTGTACAAACGTGAGGGTTTCTTGTTTAAGAGTTCACTATATAGCTCAGACGGCTGCAGCTTGCTACATAGCCTAGCCTAGCTAGCCCCAAACTAGTGATCTTCCCGATGCTGATTCCCAAGTGCTGGTTTAATGAGTGTGAGCCTCCTCCACACTTGGTTAAACGTGAGTGTTGTCGTTCCTGGCTGAGTGACTGTAGGGATTTCCCACCTTCTCTGCCTGTTCTTTTAAAACAAAACAAAGGGCCAGAGGGATGGGTGCTCAGTGGTTAGCGCTTGACGCAGCTCAAGCAAAGGAACTGAGTTCAGTTCCTAGCACCACAGCCACCCTCAACTCCAGTTTGATAGCTTTCATGGGCTCCCACATGAATGCAGTTTACATAAATTAATGTAAGTGAACATGTAACCCAAATAAGCATATCTTTTAAACTCTAAAAAGTCAAAATACAAAGGCAGTCGGTGAGGTGCTCAGATGAGTGAATGCTGGGAGCTAGCTGCTTTTACTGGGTGTTCTAATTTCAAAGATAACTTGCACAGATCCATCTGTCACAGTCATGTGCCCTTGGTGCCTCTTCTAGTCCTAAGCAGGCTGTTAGAGGCTGGAGTTAGCCAGCAGGCCTCAGTTAGCAGGCTTCAGTTGAAGTTCTGGCATGTTCTGAGATAAACAATCAAGTCTCTTTACCTTACTGAGCCTTTCTTTCCTAAACTGTAAGGTAGGGTGACCCCCCTCCTGGGTGCATGTAAGCAGGCACGGTACTTAGCATGGGCCCGTCCTGAGTCCAGGTGTCGATACTGCCTCTGAGCTTAATGAACACGACATCACCATCATTTGGCAGAGCAGCTGTGCTAACCTACAGAATGCATTGGCCTGCAACCAAGGCAGTGGAATAACATAATATGATATGCAAGCCTGTGGTAATGGTTGTAGGGTTATTAACATTCCCTGATAGGAAGCAGATCACCAAGCCCTCACAGGAGATTCCTGTCACCCCCCATCCCCTCCCCAGCTGCACCATGGTCTTGGTACTTCAGCTACCTCCTCCTCCACCCCCTCCCCAGCTGCACCATGGTCTTGTTATAGGAAGTAGAAAATTGGCTGGGGATGTGAATTACAGGGATGCAGTTTTTATGGGTAACAACCCATGCTGGGGTGGGACTTCGCAGTGACTTGACTACCTACCTGAGAGTCACTTATGTTCCCATAAGTAAAGCCCTCACTGTATTACAATACTCTCAGTAAACTCATTGGTTCATCAAGCTGACTCGAGTGGAATCATTTCTTTGGTCTATCTGTATCTGGATGCTTGTTCAAATCTCCCTAGGAAAAGTCACATAGCGCTAGCAAGAGACCCAAGAGCAAGCTTGACCTGGGGCACTTGGGCTTCTTCCCAGCAGAATCCCACATATTCAGAGGCCTCTGAGCTTGAGCTCCTTAAGTACAGGAGAGGTAGACCTGGTCCTCAGGTTCACCAGGGAACCAAGGTGCCCTTTCCACCCAGGGAAGGGAGGCTGCCACACACTACTGAAGAGAACCAGGGCATAGGGCAGGAAAGCTGAGCTCTGAGATCCAAAGTCCCCTGCCCTCCCTCCATTCCTTAACCCCTCCTAGCCTTCCCAAGGATTCCTGAGAGGAAAGGAAGAGGGAGTAACCTGGAGTAAGGTTGGCTCTGAATGAACTATAGGGAAAGAGACAATGTATATGAATATAAATATAGGCCATGTATATATTATAAATGTATCTATATATGTATATATGTACATGCGCAAGAGGGGACTGATGGCAGCTGTGTTCCAGGATGGGGTGCAGGGAGGCCATCACAACAGTCATTGGAAGTTGAGAGTCCTAGTGTTAGGGATATAGAGGGACTGGGTCTGGCGGCTGCGTCGTGGGGTGGCATTGAGGACATCCACACTCTTGCGGCTGGAGCACACCACATCAGCCACAAAGCTGGTGCAGTCACTGCAGACATCCTTTAGGACACAGCCGTGGGCATAGATGTGGGGGAACTCCTCCTCCACGCTCCGCCACTTTGGTCCTTGCAGGGATCTAGAACGGAGAGATGCCAGGAAAGAACCATGAGAGGAGAGAACCCTACTGGGGCTAGGATCTCCCAGGGGCCTTGTCGGGCTGATTCAGAATCCCAAACCTTGCTTTTCATGTCCACAGCCACCCCTCCAAGCCCAAGCGGCTGCTGCCTCTTCTCTCCCTCTTCATCCACAGGAGTCTACTGAGCACACCTGGCAATCAATGTGCATCCCTGCAAAGGCCCTTCCGGGAGCCCAGACCACCCAGGCTCAGTTCCCTCCGACTCCACCTCTACAGCCAAGGACTTGTTCCTCAGGAAGATCCACACAGATCCATGGGAACCTGCCCCACTTTCCCAGTTACTTTCAATTTGTCATGACCACAGGATGCCAGTGACAAGCCAACGGAACGTACTGGAAGGCATCTCTCCTCAGTGTTGGCGTGGCTTTGGTAGTTGGCACCTTCTGAAGACTCTCAAAACCAAGTGTGTAGACAGGGATGTGTCCATACTTTTTGGAAGGCATCTTCATCTGCAGCACAAGGAAGGGTCAAGGACCCTCAGCACCCATCAGGCACACTATCCCCCACCCCCCGGGGGCTAGAGGCTGAAAGGGTTGCCCCCTACACTCTTAAGTGACGGCCCAGCATGGGCTCCTTCCTTGTCACACCCCAATACACTTCCTGCTTATCCAAACTGTAACTTCTTACGGTCAGGAACTGCATCTTTTTTTTTTTTTTCAAACCGTATCTTTATACCACAAAGGGTGTGATTTTAGGTTCTGCATGTAATCATTGTTTCATATTGACAAGGCTGGAGTGTTCCTGTGGTCCAGGGACATATTATAAAGACTTTGAGAAAGGTAGGTTCCTCTTTCTGAGCTGAGGTCAGTGCACTTCCAAGGGTTTCCTGTCTGCTACCTCTGTGTAGAAGCACATATCCAAATGCAGCCTTGGCCTTACCAAAGAATTTTTAGAAGGGAAGAGAAAAGCCATGCCTCCAGCCTATTCACATGATGCTTAATGTTTTTGCTTGTTTATTTTTCTTTTTTTTTTTTTTTT
>NW_022196905.1:261888703-261901672 GCF_008632895.1 Mastomys coucha | reverse complement strand
CAGAAATCCGCCTGCCTCTGCCTCCCAAGTGCTGAGATTAAAGGCGTGCGCCACCACCGCCCGGCTTATTTTTCTTTTCTGCATATGTGTCCTGCCTGTATTTGTGACTATGCACTATGTACATGAAATGCCCTTGTAAGACAGAAGAGGGTGTCAGATCTTCTGGAACTGGAGTAAGAAACTTGTTAGCTGTCATGTAAGCTCTGGGAACTAAATCCAAGTACTCTGTAACAATAGCACGTGTTTTTACTCTGTGAGCCATCTCTCTAGCACCTTAATGAATTTTAAGACTACTTACAAAGACTGGGCAAGGCGGTGAACACCTGTTGTCCCAGCACTCAAGAGGCAGAGGCAAGCATATTTCTGCATTCAAAGCCAGTATGGTCTACATAGCCAGTTCCAGGCCAGTCAGTGCTATATACAGCAAGACCTTGTCTCAAAAATCTAAAATAAAATAAAATACTGCCTATGAAGGTTGTAAGAAATTGTAGTCTTGGCCAGGCATTGTGAGTTCCAGCTCAACCATGGTTACATAGTGAGACCCTGTGTAAAAGAAACACACACACACACACACACACACACACACACCCCTGTATAGTTTTAGGACAGGTGTGTGGTTCCTGCCTGAAATCCGGCACTTGGGAGCCAGAGAAAGGAGGAACTGGAGTTCAAAGTCATTCTCAGGTACAGAGAGAGTTTGAAGTCAGCCCAGACTTTCTGAGAGACTCTTACAATCAACACAAGGAAGCACACTCGTTGCAGTCTGGGAGAGTAAGTGCAGATCCCTTTTTAGGGATGAACAGCCCCCTGGGAGTGCGGGTGGGGTTGCCCAACACATCCAATTGGAAACAGCAGTGTTCCATCCTACCTCACCAAGTCTGGAAAGGTTCCCCCAAATCCTCACCTTTATGCTACAGGAAGTGCACACAGCTCTGGAAGGGACAGAGAAAAAAATGATGTCAGTGGTAAGGAAGTGTAGGGAGGAGAAACGTCGCCCCCTCCTCCCCTCCTATCTGAGTCAGCTGCCATCACTTCAGCCAGATCCCAGTCCCAGGCTACTTCCCTTTCATCTTACCTCACACTCTCTCATCTCCCTGGGGATATTCATTTACCTCCACCCCTTATCCCTCTCAGGAATACCTGGCCCGGAGGATTTCTGGTGCCTTTCACCATAGAAGTACCATCTAAGTAAAAAGGCTTCAAGTACCATGTCCAGTTTTATACAGCAATTAGTATTTTAAAAATTTCCCATATCCAACTTCAGAAGTAAATGCCTGCCAGGCGCGGTGACACAGACCTCTGATTCCAGCACTGAGGTTCGAGGCAAAAGGACAGTGAGTTTGAGGCTATCCTGAGCTACATAGTGAGGCCCTTTTCTCATTAAAAAGATAGCAAATTCCTTCTTGGAAAAAGTCAACCCTAAATTTAGATAACCATCCTGTAGAGATCCAGCCTTCAGACTGTTTTAGGTACATACCAATAAAACATACGTGATTCATTACAATGAGATATACAAACAAACTATTCTATAAATGTACCAGGGGCTCTTCTCCATATTAATGAAGGTTGTCAAAATTTCAAAACAATAGACCATGTTCCTTGGGAAGGATGTCCTATAATTAATTTCCCATCAATAAATGTCTAGGTTGGGGCTGGGAGTGTGGCTCCATAGTAGAGTGCTTGTCTAGCATGCAGAAAACCCTTGCCCTAGGTTAAATATCCAGTCTGAAGATGGAGGAGGGGAAATCCCTCAGTTAACCTAATTTTATTTCATTGTAGTCACAGAACATATTTTGTATGAATTGATTATTGCAGGGTTTTAGGTTTGGGTTTTTTTTCACATTTTTTAAAAAAAGATTTATTTATTTTATGTATGTGAGTACACTATAGCTGTACAGAAGGTTGTGAGCCTTCATGTGGTTGTTGGGAATTGAATTTTTTAGAACCTCCGCTCAGTCCAGCCCAAAGATTTATTTATTATTATAAAAAAGTACACTGTAGCTGACTTCAGACACACCTGAAGAGGGCGTCATATCTCATTACAGATAGTTGTGAGCCACTATGTGGTTGCTGGGATTTGAACTCAGGACTTAAGAAGAGCAGTCAGTGCTCTTACCTGCTGAACCATCTCTCCAGGCCCTTTTCCCCAGTTTTTTGAGACAGGGTTTCTCTGTGTATCCCTGGCTGTCCTGAACTCACTCTGTAGACCAAGCTGGCCTTGAACTTAAAAGATCTGCTGCCTCTGCCTCCCTAGTGCTGGGTGTGAGCCACCACCACCCAGCTATAAGTTTTAAAGATTTATTTATTTAATTGTATGTGTATGAGTGTTTTGCCTACATGTGTGTATGTGTACCACATGTTCGCCTGGTGTCTGCAGAGGTTAGAAGAAGGCCATCAGAACTGGAGTTCTGAAGGGTTGTGAGCCGCTGGGTGGATACTGGGATCCAAACCAGGGTCCTTTAAGAGCAGCAAGTACTCTTAACTGCGGAGCCATCTCGCCAGCACCCCCCACTTACCCTTTTAAAGACAGAGTCTCAGGCAGTGCTTAGAGGCCTCAAACTCAATGTATAGCCAAGAACGACCTTGAATTCCTGATCCTCCTTCCTCTATCTCCCAAGGGCTAAGCTTACAGGAATGTGTCACCATGCTCAGCTTGAACTAAATACTGACACTTTGTGGTCTGAGATGATAACCTTGGTAAACGTCCCACATACAGTCCACAAAAATGTGCACTCAGCTATGGTTTCGTGGGACATTTTCAAGCACGCGCTGTCCAGATCTCCTGTTTCCTTCCGTTTCTGGCTATCGGTTTTATTGATAATAATCAATAGTGATCTCAGTGAGAAGCGCTGAGATCACTAGATGTGAACATGCACTTATTTTTCCTTGCGGTGGCGGAATTTTTGCTGTTTGTACTTGGAATCTGTTAGGATTATTAATGATAACGATTGTGGTTCTTTTTTAGGGAACAAACTGCTTTATCACTAGAAACAGTCTTGGCCCTAAAATCTACTTTCTTCGTTCATTGTCTTTTTTTTTTGGAGACAGGATTTAGTCTCAGATTCTTGCCAGTCCTCTGTCCCAGATTCCTGAGTTCCAGAATTATACTTATAGCCGCGATACCTTGGCTCTGGGTTGGTCTTCCTTCCTTCCTTTCTTTCTTTTGTAAGATTTATTTATTTTACTTACATGAGTACATGGTAGCTCTCTTCAGACACACCAGAAGAGGCCATCAGATCCCATTACAGATGGTTGTGTGTGGTTGCTGGGAACTGAACTTGGGAGCTCTGGAAGAGCAGTCAAGTGCTCTTAACCACTGAGCCATCTCCAGCTCTGGGTCTTTCTTTCTTTCTTTCTTTCTTTCTTTCTTTCTTTCTTTCTTTCTTTTTTCTTTCTCTCTCTCTCTTTCTCTCTCTCTTCCTTCCTTCCTTTCTTTCTCTCTCTCTTTTTTCTTCCTTCCTTCCTTTCTTTCTTTCTTCCTCTCTCTCTTTTTTCTTTCTTTTTTTTGGGGGGGAGTGGGTGGGTTTCAAGACAGGATTTCTCTGTATGGCCCTGGCTGTCCTAGAACTCACTCTAGACCAGGCTGGCCTCGAAGTCAGAAATCTGCCTGCTTCTGCCTCCCAAGTGCTGGGATTAAAGGTATGTGTGCGCCACCACTGCCCAGCTGGTCTTTCTTTTATTTAATTCAAATTCAGAGACTGTACAACTCAGGCATGTCCAGAGTTTTTATTAAAAATTTTAACCTTTATTTTTATTTTATGTGGATGGGTGTTTGCCTGCGTGTATGTCTGTGTACAACATGCAGTGCTTGCAGAGGCCAGGTGATGCTCTGGGACAGTTACTAGTGGCCTTGTGAGAGCTGGGAATCAAACCCAAATCCTCTGCATAAGCCGTGTGAGCTCCTAACCAGCTCCCACCTTCAACCTGTCAGCATTGCCACTTACAAAGGTGACAATTTTTTTCAGTTAAAAGAAATAAAAGCTCTACTTTGTAATGTAAATTTACAGTTTTTATGTTGGGTTACATTCATAGCTATCTTCCACAGCACGTTGGCAAGTGGCAATGTTAGCTATGCCAGCATAGTCTACATTTTAATTGGGTTATTTAGGCCATTTACAGTTAATGTAGTAGTTGGACAGAATTGTGTTTAAATTTATCATCTTGCTATTTTTTAGTGCATATATTTGTTCCTTTTTTTCATTTCCTGACTTCTTTTGAGCTAATGGAGTTCCTTTTTTTTTTTTAAATATTTATTTATTATTTTAAATAAGTACACTGTAGCTGTCTTCAGACATACCAGAAGAGGGAGTCAGATATCATTATGGGTGGTTGTGAGCCACCATGTGGTTGCTGGGATTCGAACTCAGGAACTTCGGAAGAGCAGTCAGTGCTCTTACCCGCTGAGCCATCTCACCAGCCCGCTAATAGAGTTCTTAAATAAGTTTTATTTTTCTTCAGGCTACTATCAAATTCATGATCCCCCTTTTTGGAGTACTGGGATTATGAGCATGTGACTGCTCAGTGCACACATATATCTCTGAGGCAGGTCTCCAGGTGTCTCTGTGCCACTCTCTCCTCTCCCACCCCTTTTCTAAGATCTCCAGCTGCCCTGGCCTCCTACCCTAGGTCCAGCTGCTGAAGAGAAACATCCCCAGGCCAGCACAAGCTCCCTGCAGCTTCTTACTGCTGCCTGACACCCAGTCTTAGAGCCTATTGTGTTATATCCTTTGTTTTAACTGTTCAGGGCTGTTTCAGCTAGAAAGTGGCTGTTGGCCCATCTTGGCTAAACATGGGTATCCCATCACTATTTAAATTTAACATAAGCCAGATGTGGTGGCACATGCCTTTAATCTTAGCTCTTTGGAGGCAAAAGCAGGCAGACTTTTATGGATTCCTACCCTGGTCTACATAGTGAATTTTAGGCTAGCCCAGGCTACACAGTGAAACACATCTCAAAACAAAACAAAGCAAACAAACAAAAACAAGCAAACAAATCAAAATAAATTTAACCTAAACAAGGCATAGTGGCAGTCACCTATAGTCCCTAATACTCAAGAAACTGAAGCAGGCAGATCATGTGTGAGGCTAGTCTGGGGTACACAGTAAGACCCTGTCTCAGAGAGAGACAGAGACAGAGAGAAGAAAACACTGAATTGGTTGGATGGATGTGGTGGAATACCCCCCTTGTTTGTCTGTAGACAGAAGCTCACCTCTTGCAGAAGAGACAGGTAGGTGGCCAGGAAAATAGAGGAAACTTGGCTCGGCAGCAGCAGCAAATCTGTCAGGAGAGGCCAGGTTAGAGCATGGTTGTGTGAAGCCTCTAGAGCCTGGTCCAGTCCCAACTTGTAATTGCCTTGGGGCTTCTACCCAAGCACCTAGCAAGACTCTTCATTGCTCAGGATGGCCCCTGCCCAGCACCCAGGGCACCCAAGTCTTACCTTCCCCCTCTTAAGGCTGCTGAAGAGCTCCTTGTCCTGCAGAAACTTCTCCATCTCGGCTTTCACTAGCACCCTCCGCACGTCCACCACCTCTTCCACAGTCAGAGCCAGGCTCTCCACAGGGTGGCTGAACTCCTGGGGAGGAGGGGTAGGGTTTTGTTTGCTCAACACCCTGGGGACCCCACAGTTACCTGGTCTCAGTCCAAACAACCTGGCAACTTACTAAAGCATGGGTGTCAGCTCACTCACTACTGGGGGCTGCATCTGCTTCAAGGAGGACCTGATACTGCAGTAAGGACTCCATCCTTGTCCTCATTAACCCCATCCATGCCAGAAAACTCCATCCCACTGGGAAATTACACACTCCACCTTTCTTTCTCCCTGGAAGCCTTCATCACTGAATCAATCAATCAATCAATCTTTCTTTCTTTCTTTCTTTTTTTTTGTTTTTGTTTTTTTGAGACAGGGTTTCTCTGTATAGCCCTGCTAGACTTTTAAAACATGCTCGTCCCATTCCTTGAGCAAGAAATGGGCCTTAATTACTTTCTAGCCTTAAGAAATGGCAACATGCCAGGCAGTGGTGGCGCACACCTCTAATCCCAGCACTTGGGAGGCAGAGGCAAGTGGATTTCTGAGTTCGAGGCCAGCTTGGTCTACAGAGTGAGTTCCAGGACATTCAGGGCTATACAGAGAAACCCTGTCTTGAAAATAAAAAAAGAGAAAAGAAAAGAAAAACAGGAAAAAAGGAAAAGGAAGAAAGAAAGGAAGGAAGGAAGAGAAATGGCTATACTTGGTTCATAGTTACACTACACCATTGCTATTGTAAAATATGCTGTGGTTTTCAGCTGGCATGGCATGTAGCCTTCATGGAGTTTGCAGTTGCTGTTTATATTCTACCCGAAACCCCAGGGAGACACCACCCATGTCCCCTAGTTAAATTGCTTCTGAGGTGGAAGCAGGGAGCAATTTTGAGGCTAGCCTGGGCTACATGATTTGTTCTAGGCCAACCTGGACTACATAAATTTGCTCCAGGCAAGCCTGAGGTACAATGTGAGATTGTCTCAAAAATAAAACTAAAGGGGCTGGAGAGATGATGGCTCAGCAGAAAAGAACACTAGCTACTCTTCCAGAGGACCCAGGTTCAATTCCCAGGACCCACATGGTGGCTCACAATCATCTGTAACTTCAGTCCCAGAGAATACCACCCTCTCTTCTGTCCTCATGGGCAGTGTATACATGTGGTACACAGACTTACATGCAGACAGAACACCCATAAATAAGACAAAACAAATCTTTTTTTTTTTCAAGACAGGGATTCTCTGTGTAGTCCTGGCTGTCCTGGAACTCTGTAGACCAGGCTGGCCTCCAACTCACAGAAATCTGCCTGCCTCTGCTTCCCAAGGGCTGGGACTAAAGGCGTGTGTCACCACTGCCCAGCTTACTTATGTATTTTTTTTTTTAAGATTTTTAAAATTTATTTTATGTGTATGAGTACACTATAGCTGTACAGATAGCCATGAGCCATCATATATGTGGCTTCTGGGAATTGAACTCAGGACCTCTGCTGACCCCACTCGCTCCACCATCGGCCTTTACCCGTTACCTCATTTGATAAATTTGCACAATGAAATTCAGGCCCAAGTCGGGGCTCCACGGCAGCAGTAACTATTAGCTCTTCATACAAACAACTCAAAACTCACGGGACCCAGCATGTCAAAGTCCCAGCCAAGAGCACACTCCCTGAAAGGCTGTTCTGACCCCAAGTCCAAAAGTTCTGGGTTCATTGTCTAGCCTGAGCCCACTGGAATTAAAACAAACCCCTTCAGGCCTGAAGGTCCTGCTGAAGGGCAATTCTCTGCGGTTGGGGGTGCAGTACCAATGTGTACCAGCAAGTGGAAGCAAGGAACAAATCTCAGCAGAGTCAGGGACTCTGGTTCCCTCAGGCAAACCAGAACCCAGCCACATGCGAGGGATGCTGCACATCTTGAGCACAAAGAAAGGATGAAGTTGATGCTGAAGAGGCCACCTGGGCAACCTGCCCTCTCACTTACCAGCCACAGGTGTCTGGTATCTGCTGAAGCAGCCTCAGGTTCATCCACCGAGTTCAAGCTGCTGGGCAAGGCGGGGCTGGGCTGAGGCTGGGACTGGCCACCCACAGGACAGAAACCTGGAGGGAGAACACAGGCAGGCCCATGAACACCACCTGGCAGGAGGTGCTGTGCCAAGTGGACAATGGGGACAGCGTGTATGCCCCAGTGGGGATGGCGAACAAGCTAAAAGTCAAGCGGAGAGGTGGCTCGGCGGTTCTTGCAGAGGACCAGGATTCAATTCCCAACACTTACATGGTGAATCACAACCACCTGTTCCAGGGGATACAACACCCTTCCTCTGACCTCTACAGGTACCGGGAACACATACTTGCATGGGGTACACAGACATACTAGCAAAATACCCATACTGACAAGATAAAAAGGTTTTTAACTTTAAAAATTTGTAAGGAAGCCGCACGAAAGAAACTCACATTCCCTCAGGGTTTTCACTTCCTGACATCATAATATGTGCAGCAAGCTGCACCCAGTGCTGAATGAACAGGGTTCTGCTAACCAACGGTCGCCGTACCTTAGCCAGTCATGTAAAAGTCTAAGGCTGAGCTGTAACCACTCGCAGACACAAGGCTCCTTTGGAGGTGAAAACTCCATGGGTGTCACCGCTTGATTTGACACAGCTATGCACACTTCTACTAACTTAAAACTTTTGGCCGTGCCGAAATCCTTTGGGTTGTTTGGTCATGTTCCTGGGACCCTAGACCCATTTCTAACACTGACCGCTCCTGGGCGAGTCCAGCCATTAACTGACAGGACTAATCCTGTGCAACCAGGCCAGCATGTTTGTTTCTAGCTTGAGCTGTCTGGTGGAGACAGGGCTGGTGACAAGGCAGATGCTTCAAGAGCCGCTGAAGAAAGGAATAAAGTGTCAGGCCAGCCTTCCTACTGTACCTCAGGATGTTGATGATAATTATCTCTAGGTGGCAGAACTGAGGGAACTTGAATTCTTTCTTTAAAAAGACTTACTTTTTCTTCTTATTGTTTTTTCTTTTCTCTTCTCAAGACATGGCTTCTCTGTGTAACCTTGGCTCTCCTCGAATTTGCTTTGTAGACCAGGCTGGCCCGAACTTAAGAGCCTCTGACTTCCAGTGCTGGGACTAAAGGTGTGCGTGTGCAGCCGTGCGCCTGGCCTTATTTACTTATTTTTATTCTATGTGTATGAATGAATGTATGTGCACCACTGTGTGCCTGGTGTCCACAGAGGCCAGAAGAGGGTGTTGGATTTACCATAAATAAAACTTGAGATGGTATGAGTAACCATGTGGGAACTAGGGTTCGGACCCCCTTTCTCTGCAAGAGCAGCAAGTGCTCTTAACCACAAAGCCATCTCTCCATCTCCCAAGGATTCAAGTGCTTTAGAAAATGTTTTGCAATGAATACGGGCTTCTCAGTCTCAAACGGAAAGCAAGGGTGCCTGCCTTGGGTGGTGACAGGTCACATGCTCTCCCTGCAGGGCACAGCTCCACACCTTGGGTACTTGCCTGCTCACAGAAGTCATGAGACCAAGGCTGCAACACAAAGCCCATGGGTTGAACAAGAGAAAAGCAGGCGCTGGAAAAGGCGGTATTTACCCTGGTCTCGGGTGCTGGGCCTCCAGGAGTGCATACTGCCTGCTCTGGCCCGAGGTGGCTCTGTCCCTCCTGGGGGCTGAGCAGCTGACTGAAGGCCGGATGCCACCTCACTCCGAAGCTGAGCCAGGTCATGTTCCGAAAAAGAGCGGTCCCGCTTCAGTGCCACCTCTCCACATGGGGACTCTTCTTCCTAAAAGCACATGGGGCACAGTCCCCTCCTGACCACTGCCCCCTCCTCACTATCGATCCCACCTGACCACTGCCCCCTCCTGACTGTTGCCCCCTCCTGACTGCTGCCCCCTCCTCATTATCGATCCCGCCTGACCATTGCCCTTCCTCACCATCACCTCCAGTTCTGACCACTTTTTCTTTTTTTCTTTCTTTCTTTTTTTCTTTTTCTTTTTGTTTTTTTTCAAGACAGGGTTTCTCTGTGTAGCACTGGCTGTCCTGCAACTCACTCTGTAGACCAGGCTGGCCTCAAACTCAGAAATCTGCCTGTCTCTACCTCCCAAGTGCTGGGATTAAAGGCGTGTGCCACCACTGCCCTGCTGGCCACTTTTTCCATGTCCTCTTGCTCATCCTTGGACGGAGGCAGTGAATCCAGGGGCTCTAACTGAACCCATGAGGCCCTAGGCTGTCCTCTATACATCACTAGCCCTCTGATCTTTTGCATAGCTCGTAGCATGTGTTTCAATAACCAAACCATTCCCAGAGGTCTTCCAGAAAGTCCTGGAGAAGGCAGCTCTGCAGGAGGATGAGCCCTCGGAGACGGCCAGCACTGAGGTCCCTTGCCATCCTAGGGGCCCAGGAGACTCCCTAGGACCAGCTTCTCACGTTATCTGAGGCTACTCCCTGGGACCAGCTTCTCACATCATCTGAGGCTACTCAGGCTACTTATCTGGCTGTGAGAAGAAAACAGCTTCTACATTTAGCCTTTGTGGTTGTGTTGTTCAGAGGGCTCTGTCCCTCTGATCCAAGGGTACTTCTGAGCTGGAGAAGTTAGGGAAGGGGCTGTGTGCCACCCACTGGTTAGAGGGTGCCTACTCAGCTGACCAAAAAGACCCTGTTCTGTTAAGCCTTTCCCAGCTCCGTCAGCATGATCTTTTGAAGAATCTCTATTCTCTGACCTCAGATGTGGTCATTTCTTCCATCTCTGCTAAAGTTGGGGCTTTAAGCAGGACCCGGGGCCGTGGACGCTGACTCCCACTTCCAGCATCTGTGACAGACAGGTTGATGCAGGAGGTGGATTTGATGTCCCCAGAGCAGGCGTTGAGGATGCAGGGCAGAGAACCAAACCCTGAAGGCAGGAAAAAACAAGGCAGGGACAGACAGTGAGTGGAGAGGCAGCCAGCACAGGGATGGATGGTGAGCAGCAGAAGCAGGGAGACTGGGGCAAAGGTGGATGTGGGTCAGGGAGGACAAGGAACACAAAGCCAGAGTGCAGGACCAGAAAGAAAGACAGGGGTGCCAGGGCAGGGGTGGACCACAAACAAGGAAGATGCAGAGGTCAGTGAAAGACTGGACAGTGATTAGGAAAGAAAGGGGTCCAGTGTAGGGGTGGACAGTGATCAGGGGAGGTGAGGAGGCCAGTGCAGGGGTGGAGAGGAAATGGGGAGGACACAGAGGTCGGGGCAAGAATAGATGCTAAATTGAGAGTAGTGATGGACTTAGGAGGCAGAGGTAGGTGTCTCTGTGAGTCGGAGGCCAGCCTGGTTTGTACAGCATTCCAGGCCACCCAGGACTACACAAAGAGACCTCCCCAAACCCTCTCAGAATACAAAAAAAAGGATAGATGTCAAACTGGTGGGGAGAGGCAAGAAAGACAAGGCAGTGGATGTTAAGGAAAGACAGGAGTAGATGGTGAATGGGAGGATAAGGAGGAGGGTGTGGGGTGGATGATCAGGGAGTAGATGGTGAATGGGAGGATAAGGAGAGGGGTGTGGGGTGGATGATCAGGGGCCAACATGGACGTGAATGGCTTCATGAGCACCACTTGGTTTACTTCTCTACTCAGAAGGGGGACCTGAAGGCTGGTCATCTGTCAACAATGGATAACTCTGGGCCTAGAGAGGAGAGCGACTCAGCCTCCCAAAGGCCCCACAGAAGCAGGGTTGAACTCAACAGCCTTATTTTGCAAGAAAGACCAGGTCTCAGATATCTGAATACACACCTGACTTCCAATCACTTAGAAACTTGGCTTTTATTTCATTTGCCTTTAAAAAGTGGGAGTTTGTCATCCATTATAACAACACATAAAGGCAAAATCAGATCAGCACCTAAAGTGCAAGATTACTCCACTTCTACAGGCCTCTGAAAAAACTTCACAGGTTTACAAAAGAAAAGTTTACAATAATAATAATAATAATAATAATAATAATAATAAACTTAAGCAGCTCTGGGAGCTAAAAACAATCCCAGGATTTAATCTGTAGCTCTATGTCTTCTCTCCCATCATGCACCTCTGGCCCCTTGCTCACCACGGGCTCCCAAGTGCTGCACCCCTACTGGACGAAGCCTCCGTTCCTGTTTGATTTCCTCCAGGATCTTCTCGTGCAGTGTTCTTTGCTTCTGTGGTACAGGGCGAAGTCTTCTCTCTGAGACCTGCCGCCAACATGACACACTAAGTGGGGTTGGGGGGTAGGTGGTGACACAGGCCTGCTCTAGGGAAACGCTGGAGTAGTTTAGGAGACTTGGTACTACCTCTCAGTAACCCAGAAGGGAGTAGCACTCAAAGAAGCTTTGTGCATACTTGGTGTGGGGTGTAAATGGCCAAAAATTCTCCCCAAGAGGAAGAAGATATTGCCAGGCAGTGGTGGCGCACGCCTTTAATCCCAGCACTTGGGAGGCAGAGGCAGGCAGATTTCTGAGTTTGAGGCCAGCCTGGTCTACAGAGTGAATTCCAGGACACCCAGGGCTACTCAGAGAAACCCTGTCTCGAAAAAAAAAAAAAAAGAGGAAGAAGATATAGACGCAAAAGCCCTATGCTGAGAATCACGCCCAACCTTCCAGCGAACAGACAAACGAGCCCTCAATGGTATCCCTCAAAAGGCAGAGGTACTAAGACACCTCCCAGGTTGGTCACGAGAGAGCAGCAGGCCCCAGAATATCCAGCGGAGAAGGTGTGGAGCTGGTACCTGCTTCAGTGGAGGCCTTGAACGGATGAAGTCCAGGATGAGCTCGTGTGCATCCTTCTTCACTCTGGGAGGGATGTCCCCATCGACCTGCCAGGAGGAGCAGGGCCACCCTGAGCTCGAAAGGGCCAATTGCTGGTGTTATGGTGACCAGGATGGCTCACACAGCTTTGACTACAGCCTGGGCTTTGTAGCCAACTTCCCTCCCATGGCCTCCATTCCCTTGGACCCAGCTCTTCTCTAACAGGTGTGTAGCAGATACCTGGGCCACACCCAGCAGTGGCTACAGCTTTCAAGGCCTAATGAGCCCTAAACTCAGCTGCCAGGGCTACTTGAACCAAAGCTTCTTCAGGAAATGGGGCTGAAGGGCCCATCTCATGGGTTGTCTTAGGAATGAAATGAACTTCTTTGTATACAATGTTAAGACTCATACCAATGCACACAAGGCTGTGCAAGTATATGTAAAATGGAAAAGCGTGACTGGCTCTTAGGGTCCCTCCTGATCCTCATGAACCTTCTTCGTGACCTAATTATATTGTGTTCCAATACAACCAAGAGATGTAGAAAGCAGCTACATCTGCCTTATTCACGTCTGCAGATGAGCATCAAACTCTGATCAAGCACAGGAAAGGGACAGGGTTGCTAACATGAGCAAAGGGTGCGACCACCAACAGAAAGCAGTAAGACGCAAGGTGTGGTGGCGCACGCCTTTAATCCCAGCACT
>NW_022196905.1:261854033-261888693 GCF_008632895.1 Mastomys coucha | reverse complement strand
AAAGCAGTAAGACACGACCCAGCAAAAGGAAACCAGTAGGGCTGCTGCAGAGGACGACAGGGCCACGGCTTACCATGACCTTGCGTAGCTTATAATTCCTGGCACGGATATCCTGCATCAGCATCTCGAAGGGGGTAAGCTGGAACTCGGTGGGCAGTGGGTTGAACTCCTTCTCCTGCACCTTCTTCAGTTTTACCCCATGACGGAGCTCCCTCATGAGCTGGACCCATAGCCGGGCCTGACTCAGAAAACAAAATGGTCTCAGCTCTAGCACTTATGGCCCTCCCAGCATGAACCCTTCAGGGGTGTACCGTGCTCTTTGTCCCAGCCCACGAGGAGCCCCTGTCTTACCCAGTCTGTGTGTCCCAGGTGGTCAAGCTCAGCCAGTGGCTTCTCTACCCGTGGCTCATCCTCCCCAAGTTTCTGCAGCATCTAGGACCATACGGCTAGTTAGTGTGGAAGTGGCGGAGGGATGGACACAGCAGGGCCCTTCGAATCCCATCCAGCAGGAGACACTTCCCTACCACGCATCTACCACTTAGCCAGTGTACTGGCTGGTTTTGTGTGCCAACTTGACACAGGCTGGAGTTATCACAGAGAAGGGAGCTTCAGTTGGGGAAGTACCTCCATGAGATCCAGCTGTGGGGCATTTTCTCAATTAGTGATCAAGGGGGTAGGGCCCCTTGTGGGTGGTGCCATCCCTGGGCTGGAAGTCTTGGGTTCTATAAAAGAGCAGGCTGAGCAATCCAGTAAGAAACATCTCTCCATGGCCTCTGCATCAGCTTGAGTTCCAGTCCTGACTTCCTTTGATGATCAACAGTAATGTGGAAGTATAAGCTGAATAAACCCTTTCCTCCCCAACTTGCTTCTTGGTCATGATGTTTGTGCAGGAATAGAAACCCTGACTAAGGCAGCCAGCTAGAAAAGAGGCGTGAGGGCGCCCAACCCAGGCTCTGGAGCTTGGAAAAGATCTGGGAAACTGTACCTTGGCTTTGGAATTGCACAGGGAACTTTTCATCTCCTCTCTGGTCACTTCTCTTAAGCAGGGCCTGGTGAGAGCCTAGTGACCACATGGCACCGGCTCCCATCTTATCTACATGCCTCAGAGGGGCACAGTCCTAGACAGAAAGTCCCCCCACCCCCAGTTTCCCTCCAGATCTCAGTTCACCCAGCACCTCTGGACACTCTAGCCAAGCCACGAGCCCACCTATTCCCTTGGCATGCTTGTGGCTGCTTCTCTATGCACAGCCCACACTGGAGGTCACTACAGACTAGCGTCTCAGAAACTGTGTCTGCTCCCTCGGCTGCTGTTCTGTCACCAGCCTAGCATAGCGTGGCAAGTGTCAGTCTTCAAATAAGGGTGGGACTGATGGTAATCAGATGACAGGATGACCTGCCAGCAGGACCCAGGAGGCAGTCCAGATATAAAGCGCTAACATCATGGTGTGGGTCCCGGGAAGATGCCAGGGACTCAAGGCACACCCACGGGCATCTGCTCTTACTAAGTCCTCACTATAAAGAAATATCTACTCTTTTGTTTTGTTTTGTTTTTTTGAGACAGGATTTCTCTGCATAGTCCTGGCTGTCCTGGAACTTACTCTGTAGACCAGGTTGGCCTTGAACTCAGAAATCCATCTGCCTCTGCTCCCACATGCTGGG
The DNA here is from genome assembly GCF_008632895.1 of Mastomys coucha. Taxonomy (NCBI): domain Eukaryota; kingdom Metazoa; phylum Chordata; class Mammalia; order Rodentia; family Muridae; genus Mastomys; species Mastomys coucha. The sequence goes on along the minus strand of NW_022196905.1, from coordinate 261,887,034 downwards.
ATTAAAGGCGTGTGCCACCACTGCCCTGCGAAATATCTACTCTTTAGAAGCTCCCACCCAACAATAACAGAGCCAGCTAGTTACCCTGGCTTTCACACCAAGCTACTTGCCAAACTGCTCTGAGACACACTATTGTGTGGGATTCCTGAGGCAAAGGGCACAGAGGCTAGCTCTCTTGTCCTACTTAGAATAGCTGCACCTGACCCTGAGCACCTGCTTCTTTCCAAGACAAGCCCAGGTGTCTCTGTCCAGGACTCTACATCTCCAGCATTCATTCCCTGACCTGTCTCTGGGACCAGGGGAATGGAGTGTAGCGGTGTGTGTCCCTGCTTAAGCAACAGCTCCTTTGTCTGCGTAAGGGGTTGATTTGAGCAACAGAACAGACCATGTTCAAAGAAGAACGAAAGCCTGACAGCCACAGGGAACATGAAGTCAGAACATGTCTCTGAGATGCTGAGGGGAGTGGAGCGGCAGCAGTTACAAGTGAGGAACAAAGGGTTCAAGCTTCATCCCAAACGCCATTGCTCCAACACCCCTAGAGCCCCATGCAGGCTCCAGAGGGTCAGGACGCCTTTAGGCTACAGGGAGAGAGATACAGCACAAAAAAAGGGCAGGGTGTGATTACAGATCAGCATCAACTCGCTTACAATTGAGTTTCTACCTGAGCAAGACAGAATGAAACCTCACCTGACCTCTGCTAAGCCCCGCCCCCATCATCAGCAGTAGAATGTTGGGGGTTGGGTGGGGTAGGACAGCCCACTTCACAGAAAAAAGTGGTGCTCTTCAAGCAGTACCAACGTCTTCAACAAAGAATGAAGACAGTCAAAAAGGCGTCAAGCCCTAACTCTGTGTTATGGAAGTCAGGGCAACCTAGAGGGAATCTGGCTCAGGAGCCCCTGTGGACAGGCTCTGGCACTGGGCCGAGGAACCCTAACTCTCAGAGGTGGCACCTGTTCATTTTTAAGATGCGGACCATCAAAGGATGAAGTAGGACTTTGGCAAGCACAGCAAATGCCCTGAAGGGATTCTCTCACGCACGCCCTACCCCCCAACATCTCCAAGCCCTTGGGCCTGCCTGTGCGGTTCTACAAAGGGGAGGATAGATAGCCACTTCCTCATGCATCTTTAGCATCACATTTTCCAGAGGATCTGGGGCTTGGAGACGCCCCCAGAGCAGAAAGTGAGGTGTGGGAAGGTAATGGCTAATTTAGAAGGAATGGGAGTGATACAGTAGAAATAAAGGCTAGGAGCCACTTCTGATTCCATTCTCTGAAAACCCAGTAGAAAGAAGGCATGAAGTTAAAAATGTATGAACATTTAGGACAGTGCCCAGCTTGGGGGAGGGGGAAAGTTATAGGTAGTCCTAGGAAGGTACAGTCGGGCACCAAGGATCTTCACCCCTGTTGGCTGACCAAGGGCGGATCCTATCTCCTTACTACCATCCCCACCCGATTTGTAAGCGCACCTCCCATCCATCTCCGCAGTTCCGTCCAGCACCAGCCCCTCCCCCGTTCCGCCCAGCAGCAGCCCAACCACTTGCAGTCCATATTCTGCTCACCTCTTTGGCCTCCCTCACCCGGGCCAGGAAGGCACGAAGCTCCAACGTCTCCACAAAGAGAGCACGGCACACTGCCTGGTAGTGGGCCTGCGCGCCGTGGGGGTCGGTCAGGCGCGAAGCACACAGCCGCATGGCCTGGGCAAAGGTGCGCACAGCTCGGGGGCCACCCTCAGTCTCCTCCTCCTCTTCTGGACCCACGTAGCCCTCATCCGCTGCCCCGCAGCTGCTGTCTTCGCAGTCGCTGTTGGCCATGAGGTCGATGAGCCTCTCCAGCTGCGGGCTGAGCTCTCGCTCCTCATTCTCATCTAACCCCCAGTCCAGAGCACGGTAGATGGCAAAGCCCAGTGACTGCACCATCTAAGGGACAGACATAAGATCAACAGAGACATTCTGAGCCACAACGGTACTGGAGCCCCGCAACCCACAGCACCCACCATCACAAGTCCAATGAGATGCTAGACAGAATGAGAGGGTGGGAGAAGAAGTCTCAGCACAGCTTTGCCACAAGGGAACCATCGTGGTACAAACCGTGGGCCACTGTTAAAAAGAGGTTCCCCAAACAGCACAACCATTTTAGAAAACAGGGAAATTCTTACCAATATGCACTGAACACGTGCTTCAGCACCCTCCCCTCCCAGGTATTTAACCCAGAGAAATGGAAAAGTACATCCACACAAGCCTTGCTCATAACTAGTCACGGATAGAGTCAAGGCGGCATGTGCCCACAGTGGGGCACCATAATACAAGGAGCAGACACACACACACACATACACCATAGACCGGGTGAAAAGCCTTTCTATGGTATGGTCGCATTAGCTTGACTCTAACCACCATGAGCCCATCTGCTTCAGTAGAAGTTAGTGGCTCCCTGAGCCGGGGCCCAGTTGGGATGATGGGAAGGAAGGCTCATGATGCCTTTATGGGAAAGGAAAGGACTTGTCTTGGCTCTGGTGCTGTTCACATAGTATATATGTCCCCCAAAAAAATATAATTGAGAAAGAGGTAATCTGGATGAGCATGAGCATCTCATGTAAAAGTGGGGCATAAATCAAAGCAGGAAGACCAGCTGACTGGGATGCTGCCTAGATACTGTAGTTTGTGGGGGGTTGGGGGTTTGGTTTCATAGTGCTGGGTATCCGGCCTTCACACATCATGTGAGAGTACTCTACCACTCCCAAACCTAGTGTTGAATTCTTTTTTTTTTTCTTTGCTTTTTTTTCGAGACAGGCTTTCTCTGTATATCCCTGGCTGTTCTGGAACTCACTCTGTAGACTAGGCTGGCCTCGAACTCAGAGATCCATCTGCCTCTGCCTCCCAAGTGCTAGGATTAAAGGTGTGCACCACCACCGCCTTGCGACTACATTTTTTTTTTATCCCACTCACTGCCCCTCTCACAGTCATCCTCTCCCACATCCTTTCCTCATCCCCCATCCCTTTCTCCTTTGAGCAGTTCCTGCCCCCATCCCCCTCCCCTGTCACTTCAAGTCTCTCCTGAGCTAGGTGCTTCCTCTCCCACTGATGACAGACAAGGCAGCCCAGCAAATAGAACATATCCCATGTACAGGCAACAGCTTCTGGGATAGCCCTTATTCTAGTTGTTTGGGACCCACATGAAGACCAAGCTGTGCCTCTGCTACATATAGGCAAGAGAGGTCTAGGTCCAGCCAGTGTATGTTCTTGGTTGGTGGTTCAGACTCTGAGCTCTTCAAGGGTTCATGTTAGTTGATTCTGTTGGTCTTCCTGTAGAGTTCCTATCCTGTCCGGGCTGCAATTCTTCCTTCTCCCATAAGAGCCCCCAAACTCCATCCACTGTTTGGCTGTGGGTATCTGTATCTGTCTGAGTCAGCTACTGGGTGAAGCCTCTCAGAAGACAACTTGTTCCTATCTTGGATCCAGGAACAGCAAAGCCTTCATACAGATATCCATCCTTGGCCAAGACTGCTTAACCATGAATACTTCTTGCCCCATATTCCAATTCTTCTTCTGTTTATATCTAAGGCTTGTGTCAGTGCTCTTAGTCCACGTGGAAGGATCTTAAAAAATTAGACAGCACTCAAGAGGTGTGATCACCCAGCCATCTTGCATTTAATCATACTTTTTTTTAAATGTCTATGAGTGTTCTGCCCAGATGTATGTATGTGCACTAGGTATATGTCTGATGCCCTCTGAAGTAAAGAGGGGGTTACAGGCAGCTGTGAGCTGTCGTGTGTGTGCTAGGAATTGAACCCAGGTCCTCTAGAAAAAAAAAAAAAACAAGTGTTCTTAACCACTGAGCCAAGTCTCTAGCACTATTTTTCTTCTCTTCCTTTCTTTTTGTTTTTAAATCAATTAATTTATTTTGGTTTTATGTGTATTGATTAGTGTTTTGTCTGTATGGACCTCTGTGCATCATGTGCACGCAGTAGCCTCAGAGGCCAAGAAGAGGGTGTGGGATCCCCTAGAACTGGGGTTACTGGCAGTTTGTGAGCAGCCGTGTGGGTGAGAAGAGCTGAACCAAGGCTCTCTGGAAGGTCCGATGGCTATAGCTGAGAAGCATCTCTCCAGGCCCTTTCTTTATTTTTGTCTGTCTGTTTTTTGAGGTAGCATCTCATGTAGCTTCGGATAGCCTAGTATTCCTGACCCTCCAGTGCTGGGGTCACAGGCCTGTGCCTTTGACACAGGGTATCTATGTAGCTCTGGCTGGCCTCAAACTCATAACCCTCCTGCTTTAGCCTCTTGAGTGCTGAGATTGTAGCCATGCTCCACACCACACCCAGCTGTGCTCCACCACACACATCCTGCTGTGTTCCATCATCCACACCCAGCCTCATATCTCTTTTACAGCAACATAACTTTTCTGGGAATATACATTAGCCTGACCAAAGTGGAAAGAAAACAACCACACTGAGGACACATGACGGAGTGAGAAGGTGTGGAAGGCACAGGGTCTGGACCTGGGGACTGGTGGAACTCACTGTGAGAGGCCACTGCTGCTTCAGTTGACTGTGTTTCCTGAAATTTTCCACAATGCTTTTGAGACAAAGTCTTACTATGTATCCCTGGATAGCCTCAAACTTCTAAGTCTCGTGTCTTAGCTTCCCAAAAGATTCTAAGCACGTGCCCCCATGCCTTATAATAAGTCTTTTCAAACTTTCTTTCATTTTATTTTTATTTTTATTTTATGTGTGTGGGTGCTTTGGATGCACCACATGCATGCAGTGGCCTGTGGAGGCCAGAATAGCATGCCAGGTCCCCTGAGGCTGGAGTTCCAGACACTGTGAGCTGCTGTGTCTGTGCTGGGAATCAGACCCAGATCCTCTGGAAGAACAGCCAGTACTCCTAACCGCCGAGCCATCTCTCCAGCCTCAGTAATTCTTTTTTTAAAGCACATTAAGCATCCCTGAGGTTTTTTTCTGCAGAGCCCTCTTACCTCAGCATTTCTCTGTTTCACTTGGCAAAGAACCCTCAGAGCTACCTTCAGAGCTGTCAATGACTTGGGGACAGTGGCTGGGAAGTGCACTGGAGCATGTTGTTTCCGCTTTCCAGATGCAGCCTGCACCTCAATTCTCCATGCCCATGTGACTATCGCCCCTGCCCCCCGCCCCCCCCACACCAGTTAGGTTTAATTAGACATGGGAACACTGCAATGGGCACTATAGTAGCTGAACACTAGGAGGATTAACAGTACCCCTAATCTGCTTAACACTTGCTTTTATGTTTCAAAAGGCTTTCATCAATTTGGCTGAGGTGGCACAGGCTTGTGATCCCTGCACGTGAGGGGCTGAGGCGAGAAAATTCTGACCTTGAGGACAGTCTGGGCTGCAGAATGAAAGCCTGTCTCGAAACAAATAAATATAAGGTTTGCAGGCCGAAGTTAGTGACACAGTTTGTTAATCCCAGGTACTCAGGAGGCAAAGGCAAGAAGATTCAAGTTCAGTACCTGCCTGGACTACAGTGCAGGTCTGAGGCCAGCCTAGGCAGTTTGGTGAAATCCCATTTCAAAATAAAAAGATAACCTGAGGCTGGAGGTGCTTCCTAGCACTTGCAAGACCTGAGGATCAATTTCCAGTATGACTGAATGAATGGTTTTCATATTTTCCTTCTTTGAACAGACTATCTGGAGCTGGAGAGATGGTTCAGTGGTTAAGAGCACTGGGTGCTCTTGCAGAGGACCTGGGTTTGGTTTCCAATACCTGCATGATGGCTCACAAATGTCCATGACTCCAGTTCCAAAGGATCCAACACTCTCTTCTGACCTCCTCAGGCACCAGGTACGCACAGAGTACAACGACATACATGCAAGCAAGAAAGCAAGCTAGCTAGAGAGATAGACAGACAGACACAAAAGAGCACTTGTATACGCAAAATAAATATTTGTTAAGAAAGGAAAGAATATCAAAGGTGTGCACAAATAACAGTTTGACTATGACAGACACTATCCTGGGCCTGTATAAAACTCCTCCTTCTTAACAACAATCCCCAGACACAACCTCCCATCTCACACACAGAGGGACGGAGGCATGGAGAGCTCAGGCCACTTCACTGTAGCTAGGAGCTGGACAAGCGAGACATGGGAGTTGGGTTTGTCTGTGCTGTGCTCTACATTTTCTACATGCATCAGTGGTCTCTCCACTCATTTCTGGCTAGCCCAGTATCCCAGGAAACCTGAGCCTGAGGCAGCCAGAGCAATAATTGGTCAAAGCCGGGGTCAGGCAAGAGAAAAGGTCTCTGGGTCATACAGGGCCATCTCAGAAGACACTGAAGCCGAAGGTACCTGGGGAAGGTAACCCTGGCCTCAAGAAGACTGGTAGGGCCAGGTGGTGGTGGCACATGCCTTTAATCCCAGCACTTGGGAGGCAGAGGCAGGAGGATTTCTGAGTTCGAGGCCAGCCTAGTCTACAGAGTGAGTTCCAGGACAGCCAGGGCTACACAGAGAAACCCTGTCTTGAAAAACAAAAAAAAAAAACAAAACAAAACAAAAAAAAATAAAATAAAGAAGAAGAAGAAGAAGAAGAAGAAGAAGAAGAAGAAGAAGAAGAAGAAGAAGAAGAAGAAGAAGAAGAAGAGGAAGAAGAAGACTGGTGGGAATGGCAAAGCCATAGCAGAGCAAAGTCTTGGCCCACCCCTGGGCTGCTTTCACTCTGTTGTTTTCTACCTTAAGCTGGTTAGAGCCATAGACTGGCTCCAGGGCACACCTGTGAATACAGAGCGATTGGGCTTGGCGCTATCATCTAGTGTCTGGTCACGCCCGACAGGTGGAAGATGGCAGGCAGGGCTTTAGCCAGTGGCCAGGGTAGAGTGCTATGGGAAACTAGACTCTAGGGACCATCTCAGGTCTGCTCTTGGGTATGACCATGGAAAGGGAGGGCTAGCAAGGTAAGGGGACAGAAACATGGAGAGCTCACACAGTAAATTCATTTGTTGTAGAGGTAGATGTCAGGTAGGAGTGAAGCGCTCCAAGATCTCTGTGTGCTTCGGGGCTCTGTGATGCTCAGCTGGGTGGCACTGGCAGGGTCTCCACATGACTCCACAGTAAGACAGGCTGAGAAGCAAGCTGGAAGCCCCCACCCCCCAATCCCAAAGCACACTGCAGAGAAGTAGCCCAGTTTGCCCAGGCCACTGTCTTTTTCCTGGTTGCTGGCCTCCACCAGCAGCAAGCCAGGGGAAGGGTTAAGTCCAGCCAAGCCTCTTATCTGATGGCTTCTTTGGTAAAAGCTTTCCTGTGTCCCAACTCACTGGAAACTTTCTCTGGAACACAGAGAATGCTTTCCATTAGCAAAGCTGGGCAGCTGGCCAGGCTCAGGACCTCCGACTCTACAAGTTCAAGCATGGCCATCAGCCTGGAATCTGACAGCAATTAGAGGGGCTGTCCAGGTAGTTCCTGAAACCCAAGAAGCCAGAATGAAGCTTAACTCTTGAGTGGCTCCCTCACTGTATTTCCTGGGGATGGAGCTGCTAGATTCTCACACGGGGGCCTCTGTGAACAGTCCACATAGGACTCCCTCATCCAAAGCACTTGACAAGTATGGTATGGCATATTACAGAAGGCATCCTCTAGGTAGTTGGTAGCAGGTGCACCTCTGTGAGCTCTGGATAACAAGAGTCAGCTGATGTCCCAAGCCAGCCGACCTGTCACTTTCACTAAGAACTGTATGTGCTGGTAAGATGTAGTGCCAGTCCGATATATTGGTACATGCCTTTCTTTAATCCTAGCCCTTAGGAGGCAGATGCAGGTGGATCTCTGTGAGTTCAAGGCCAAGTGGGTCTGCACAATGAGTTCCAGGACAGCCAGGGATAGATAGCTCTGCCTCAAATAAATAAATAAATAAATAAATAAATAAATAAATAAATAAAACCAAATAGATAAACAAATTAATTAAATGTAAGGAAGTATAATATTTTTCTTCTTGAGGAAAGGGCTAAGTTAGAGAAGAGGAGGAAGGGGAGGAGGAGGGGAGGGAGAGGGAAAAGAGAGGGGAGGAGGAGGGGAGGAGGAGAGAAAGGAGAAGAAAAAGGAGGAAGGAAAGGACGAGGGAGAGGAGGAGGAGAGGAGGAGGGAAAGGAAGAGGGAAAGGACGAGGGAAAGGAGGAGGGGAAGGAGGAGGGGAAGGAGGAGGGAAAGGAGGAGGGAAAGGAGGAGGGAAAGGAGGAGGGAAAGGAGGAGGGAAAGGAGGAGGAGAGGAGGAGGGAAAGGAGGAGGGAAAGGAGGAGGGAAAGGAGGAGGGAAAGGAGGAGGGAAAGGAGGAGGAGAGGAGGAGGGAAAGGACGAGGCATATGATTCTGAGTTGGCTTTGTTGCTGTCTTTATGTAACACATGGGATCCCCTTGATCTAAGCTTACCTCATCCGTGGAACACTATTATGCTAAATATATAAATGCACAGGTTTCCTCCTTCCCTCCATATCTCTTCCTTATGTTCCCTCAAAGCTTCAGTGTCCCAAGAAGATGGAATTTCAGGTCTGTACCACTGCATACAGCCTTATAAATTATTTAATAAAATTATACTTTGAAAAGCCACATTTCAAAGGAAGAAAACCTCAGAGCAGGCCATGTGTCCTCGAACCCCACTCTCTAACTCTGCTGCTCACACGCTGCTCTCTTCTGTTCCCCAAAGGTTCTTTCTCATCCTAGGACATAAGTGGTTTCCACTCTTGTTTTGGTTGTTTTGTTTTGTTTTGTTTTGTTTTGTTTTCGAGACAGGGTTTCTCTGTGTAGCCCTGGCTGTCCTGGAACTCACTCTGTAGACTAGGCTGGCCTCGAACTCAGAAATCCTCCTGCCTCTGCCTCCCAAGTGCTGGGATTAAAGGCGTGTACCACCACTGTCTGGCTGTGGTTTCCACACTTAATTGCCTTTTGAGAAACAAGTAGAAGAAACAGATGAAATATCACAACTCATTGGGAAAAAAAAATGAGGGGCTAAAGAGAAGGCTCGGCGGTTAAGAGCACTGACTGTTCTTCCGAAGGTCCTGAGTTCAAATCCCAGCCACCACATGGGGGCTCGCAACCATCCTTGATGAGATCTGACACCTTCTTCAGGTGTTGTCTGAAGACAGCTACAGTGTACTTACATACAATAAATAAATAAATCTTAAAAAAAGAAAAGAAAAGAAAAGAAAAAACAAAATGAAATAAAGCATAAAGGTGATGGAAAGCCAACTGGGGTGGCACACACCCTGGGAAACTGAGGCAGGAGCATGTTGGGGGGGGTTTCAAAGCCTCACTGGCCATAGCTATGTGGTAAGTGGAGGATTACACAAAACCATGTAAAACAAAAACAAAAATAAAACATCAGACGAAGACCACTACCTCAAAACAATGGGTGGAAATGCAAGGTTTGGTCATTGGTCATCAGCTGGTTTCCATTTGCCCTGACTTCCATGCTGAGAAGCTTGCCTGCAGACCACACTGTTTTCCAGCAACCCAGAAAGTGTGGTCAGCAGTACAGGCTCACTTACTGATCCCACTCCCAAACGGGAGAGAAGCCAGCATGTGGGTTCTGAGCACACGAGGCTCCTCACCCTGCCTGTCTCCTGTGAACGGCTTCTTCATCAACCTCAGTTAAGACCTTCATGTGTTTACCTGTGTCTGGCCTCACCTAAAGGACACTGTGTCTCTGTATACTTCATAATTTATATTTTACAATACAGGCGTCTTAATTAGATTTCGATCATTGTGGTAAAACACTCTGACTAAAGCAACTGAAGACAAGATTTATTTCAGCGTACGACTCTCATCACCGAGGAAGGCACTCAAGGCAAGAACCCGGAAGCAGGTCCTGAAGCAGAGCCCATGGGGGAGTGCTGCTTACTGGCAGACTTGCTTCTGCCTGCTTTCTTATACTATTGAGGACCACTGCCTAGGGGTGGCACTGCCCACAATGGCATCAATCAGGAACCAAGAAAATGCCCCACAAGCTTGCCTATAGGCCAATTGTAGTTTTACTTATTATCTATACAGTGGCCTGTCCGTATGTATGCCTGCAGGCCAGAAAGAGGGCACCAGATCTTATTACAGATGGTTGTGAGCCATTGATATGGTTGCTGGGAATTGAACTCAGGACCTCTAGAAGATCAGTCAGTGCTCTTAACTGCTGAACCATCACTCCAGCCAATCTTACAGAGGTATTTTCTCAATTGAGGTTCCATCCCCTCAGATGATTATAGCTTGTGCCAAGTTGACAAAAACTATCCAGCACAAGAGATCAATTTTATTACATATCAAGTAGTTTAAAATTGCTTTCAATACCTGGGCTTCTGAGCTGGCTGGTGGTACCACCATGGTTGTTGGCTCTGCAAGAGAAAACAGTCAAGGTTACGTTGAAAGCCTAAAGACCCCACAGACAAGGTTGCCCATCCCTTCTCCTGTTCCTTCTTCCCCAAGACATACAGCACATCCCCAAAGGAACACCAGAAAGCTCACAATGGGCTGAGATACACAGCACCTTGACAGAAACCCCACGGCCTAGCCTAAGCCAGTATGGGCAGGGTTCAGGCTACAGAGCATATATAAGGTGGACCCTTGCAGGCAGCTTTCCATCCCATGGTCCATAGCAACAGCTCAGAGGAGAAAGTCAGGGTGCAGAGTCAGCAGGGCTGTGTGTGTGAATGCATCTGAAGATGGGGGACGGCTTAGTTGTCTTAGTTGTCGCTGCAGGGATGACCAATGATCTGAGATGGGCTCCCTAGAACTGAGGTCCTGTGAGCCAGGACACACAGGAAGATAAGAAACCCTGGGCCAGTGGGTAAATAAATCCACATCTCACGGTGGACCCAAAGGTTGGGGTTTTTTCCAACAGCACCTCTCTCTCAAACAGGGAGGGCAGATGGAAGCTGGACTCTGCATTTATTTACTAAACACATCAGTGGGAATGATAAGAAGTGAGTCAGCATTTTCAAGGGCTTACTCATCGGCTCAGCCAGAGCTCAGGCCCTGGGTCCCTTCAACAGCCATTTCACAGATGAGGAGCTGAAGGCAACGGGTGAAGCTGCTGACTCTCAGGTATCAGAGCTGGCAGGTGACGGTGTCTCAAGGAGGCAGGCCAGAGACCTTAGAAGGTGGCCACAGCAGCCCCTCAACTAGCCCACTTCTAACCATCCCTGTTCCCAAGCCTCCTCTAATGTCATATAAAGGTAGAACCACGAAAGGACATGAACCACAGCCTCCCTGAGTTCTAGAATGAAGTGAGACATAAAAAAACAACAAACCAGGGCTGGAGAGATGGCTCAGTGGTGAAGAGCACTGACTGCTCTTCCGAAGGTCCTGAGTTCAAATCCAGCAACCACATGGTGGCTCACAACCATCTGTAATGAGATCTGACTCCCTCTTCTGGAGAGTCTGAAGACAGCTACAGTGTGCTTACATGTAATAAATAAATAAATCTTAAAAAAAAAAAAAAACAAACAACAAACCATGAAACCGTCTGCTAAGTAAACCTGCTAACTCCACAAATACATTCAAATTGCATCAAGAACCAGGAAGACTGCCAAAGATAGAGACTGTGAGCCCCATTAAAATAATGAAAACAATCTATCCCCCAAATCAGTGAGGCAATAAAGAAAGTGAGCTGAGAAAGCTTGCTGTCTGAGGTCTGTCATCCCAGGAGCTGTCCCCAGCACACATGGGATGCTTAACAAAACTTTGTAGCTGTGACTGGATTTGGACACTGGAAAGATGAAAGAAAAATGAAGAATGAGGGTGCTTCCTGAAAAAGCTCACGCTCTGAGTCACGCTGGGGGCCAGGAAGGCAAGGCAGGCTGGTGGATGTTAGCTGGTTCTGAGTCCTAGTCTTCAGCCCAGAGCAGCTTTCTGGCTGGAATTTTTAATAAGATAATGTCTCACGTAGTTTCAGGCTGGCCCTGAAACTCAGCACATAGCTGAGAAGAAACTTGAATTTCTTCTTCTTCTCCTTCTCCTTCTTGGATTTATTTGTTATTATAAATAAGTACACTATAGCTGACTTCAGCTGCACCAGAAGAGGGAGTCAGATCTCATTACAGATGGTTGTGAGCCACCATGTGGTTGCTGGGATTCGAACTCAGGACCTTCGTAAGAGCAGTCGGTGCTCTTACCCGCTGAGCCATCTCATCAGCCTGAAACTTGAATTTCTGACCCTCTTGCTTCCACCTCTCCAGTACTGGGATTGGAGATGTGGGCAAATGCATCCAGTTTGTGTGTCGGAGACTGAGCCCGCACCTCCTTGTGTGTGCCACGTAAATACTGAGTGAGCAGCTGTCCTAGCCCACGAGTACAATGTTTTTAATGCATTAACAGTTGTCTCTGTTAGGGTTTCTAATCCTGCAACAAAATACCATGGTCAAAAGACAAGTTGGTGAGAAAGGGGGTTTATTCAGCTTACACTTCCACATTGTTCTTCATCAGCAAAGAAAGTCAGGACAGGAACTCACACAGGGCAGGAAACAGGAAGGAGGAGGCAGGAGCTGATGCAGAGGCCGTGAGGGGTGCTGCTTACTGGATTGCTTTCCCTGGCTTGCTCAGCCTGCTCTCTTATAGAACCCAGGTCCACCAGCACAGGTTTGGCACCACCCACAATGGGCCCTCCCCATTGATCACTAATTGAGAGAATGTCCTTACAGCTGGATCTCATGGAGGCATTTCCTCAGCTGAGGCTCCTTCCTCTCTGATGACTCTAGCTTGTGTCAAGTTGACAAGTAAAGCCAGCCAGTACAATAGTCACTATGATTAAAAAAAAAAAAAAAAAAAAAAAAAAAAGATGTCCCAAAATTGTTTATGGATCTAATTATGCCTCAAGTTGCAAAAGATGTGGGGAGTTTGGTTATTGCTGTTTTGAGACAGACTATTATTGTCTAGCTCAAAGTCATGACAATGCTCCTGCCTCAACTTCTTGAGTGCTGGGATTACAGGGATAATCACTATTCCAGGGGGTCTTGGGTTTTAATGAGCAAGCTATGACCTTGTGAGCTCCTGGGCTGACAGTGTCCACACAGCCCCGGCCCAGAGACAATGCAAAGCTAACAAATGTGATACCCTCAGCATTGTGCTGAGGGCGCAGACTCTGAGTGTGCCACCCCACTGCCAAGATTTCTTCTTTACGCACGAGGAAACTGGATTCCAGCAGTCTGAAAAATCCACTTGAAACCATATGGATGATAAATAATGGAGCTGGGCCAACGAGTTCCCGTTATGTCTGAAAGCTAGGTCAGGATAGGAGTCAGAAGCAGGACACTCACTCAGTTTCCATCAGCATCGTTTCTGTTATGGACCCAGATGCAGCTTGGTGCTGATTTACCCAAGCAGGGAATGAATCCTCGCCCTGACAATAGATGGCCACTCCAGATTCTTTGGTTAAGTAGCAAACGAGAAATCCAGGGGCCAAGGAGTTTTTTCCTGGAAACGAGCCTGTGCCTTGGAGGTAAGAGGGAAGATTTCATCTGGAGGACCACCCACCCAGCCCCTCCTCCAGTGGAAGGTGCCTCTGCCACCAGTGGTGGGAGGCGGAGCTGCCTCTGGGGAGCCAGCTGTCCTCAAGTCAGGTTCTGTCCAGTCCACAGTTATGGGGCAAGTGGATGACATCACTTCATCATCCAGGGGACAGAAATGGCACCTTCCTGCCACGCTCATGATATCACCTCAAGGAAGAAGTGAGCTAATAATAGATGCTGAGACGATTCTTAGGGTGTGATGCCAGATGGATATGCAGTGGCACAGTGCAATGGTAGGAGCTCCTGACTCTACCTCCTTCTTGGGGTTTGGGTCAGGGTCAGGGTTAACTGTCCACTCTATATGATACCTCACCCCTAACTCTGCTAATGGGGACTCTATACATCTTAGGGAGGCCTCTTGCTACACATTCCCTGCCCCATGTCTGGGCTTCTGGGAGTATTTTGACAGTGAATGAAGGCTGGAAGGAGCCAGAGCCTTTTTAAATCAAAAGACTTCCTTCCAGGCCGGGCACACACCTTTAATCCCAGCACTTGAGAGGCAGGGGCAGGCAGATTTCTGAGTTCGAGGCCAGCCTGGTCTACAGAGTGAGTTCCAGGATAGCCAGGGCTACACAGAGAAATCCTGTCTCGAAAAATCAAAAAAAAAAAAAAAAAAAAAAAAAAAAAAAAAAGAAAGAAAGAAAGAAAGAAAGAAAGAAAAAAGAAAAAATACTTCCTTCCTGTCCTGCATCCCAGGCACAGGGCAATGAAGATGTGGCATACATAGTCCCTGGTGAACAAGGCAACTGGCCACAGCCCTTGGAAGGCGGCCTGCGAAGTCTCTCAAAGTTATAAACCCTCACCTTCTCACTTAGCTTGTGGGCTTTGAGAAGGCACACCTCGGCATCATGATACCTACAAGATCATTCGGTGCTACAGTTATCCAACACCAAAAATCTTTAGTGTCCTCGAAAGACAGACACACAGGGCACCTGCACCCAGGACATTAGGTGTCACTAAAAAGAGCAAAGTAGCCAGGTAAGGTGTCAGATTAAGAAATTTACTTGGTGGTGCATGGCTTTAATCCCAGCACACAGGAGGCAGAGGTGAATTTTTGGGTTCGAGGCCAGCTTGATCTATAGAGCAAATTCCAGGACAGCCAAGGGTACACAGAGAAACCCTGTCTCGAAAAACTAAAAATAGAGAGAAAGGGGAAAAAAGAAAAGAAAAGAAAAAGAAATTTACTTGAAACCAGATCTGGGAGGCTGAGGCAATAAGATTCCAAGTTTAAGGTCAACCTCAGTAACACAGAAAGAAAGACCCTGTTTCAAACAAGGAACCAATGGGATATCTTCTGTGTGCTCAGTTGATCCAAGGTCCACACTCAGGGAGAAAAACAAAACAAAACAGAAAGCAAGGCCTGACTTTAGGAGGAAGTACACTTGCCTGCGTGCTGGTATGTGCAGGAAACCCTCACGTTCTTGGCAGCCTGTGAGGAGGGATGACAGGCTTCCAGGCACAGCGACCCAAGGACTCCTTCAAGGTCTCCCTCAAACTTTCTGAATGTGGGTGCTGGCTGCTCTTATAGAGGACTGGCATTCCCCACACTCCCAGGACAGCCCACAGCACTGTGTCACAGTCTCCAGTTCCGGAGGATTCAACTCCCTCTTCTAGCTTCCATGGGCATCCGGCATGCACATGATACACATCCATACGTTCAGGGAAAATTCTCACACATATGAGATAAAATTTAAGAAGTCTTCTGAATTTCAAAAATATGTGGATTTGCTAAACTCAAGGAAAAAAAATTGGGGGCTGGACATTGTGGCACATGGCTTTAATCCCAGCACTCGGGAGGCAGAGACAGGTGGATCTCTTGCGTTTTAGCAGCCAGGTCTACAGAGTGAATTCCAGGACAGCCAGTGCTACACAGAGAAACCCTGTCAAATAAATAAATAAATAAATAAATAAATAAATAAATAAATAAATAAATTTGGGAAAGAAAAAATACAGCACCTACATTTCTCCTAGGTCTGGGTACAGCCTCCAGCCAAGAGACTGGAGTCAAAGGTCATGTGACTGAACCATACCAGTTTCCTCTTGAAGAAGTGGTATCACTTACCACAAAGGGCTTGTCAGGATTGGGTGGAAACACACCCAGTGACTGGCACGCGGTAAGTAAGCCACAAGTACAGGTGGGTGGCTTCCACTAACAAGAAATGAACTGTAAAACTGAGCTGTGACCCAGGTCAAGCATCAGCCTTGGAAACTGGAGAAAGCCGAGAGGGAGAGCCACCCACAGGGAGGCTCACAGTCTGAGTCCCGTGTTTGTTTAATAAACAGAATTCTGTGGGGCAAAGGGATACAGGTGTGGCCATCCTGCGCTTCAACAGCTGGGCGTGGCTGATCCCGGCCTAAGTGAGAGCAGCAGGCTTCACCCACACAATCTACGCCCACACACCACTCCCAGGAAGTGCCTTGCTACAGCAGGAACCCGTCCACCAGAGGCAGATCTGGAGGTGACCCACGTCAGCAGCCCTGAACCTTGAGCATTCATGATTCTCTAACAATGGGCAAATCTTGGGGGCTGGAGTCGGGGAGCATAAATTAACAGCCAAAACAAAACAATGGGCAGGCCTGGTTTCCATATCTAACCTCTGACAGCACATCCAGGGGCATCACCAAGACTGCACCACTGGTCCCAGCCAGAAGACGGTGCAGGAAGTTGACAGAATTAGATTACAGGAAGATGGCTCAGCCTGTAAAAGTGCTTGTTCTGCAAGCTTAAAGACCTGAGTTCCATCCACAAAAGGGCAGAGGAAAAGTTCTGAAAGTTATCCACGTGCATCATGGCACGTGTATGCTCATAGACACAGATGTGTCACACACAGCGTGTGGGTAATAAATGTTAAAGAAAATAAACTGTGTGACACTATGTTAGAAAGATGCTATTCCTTGGGGTGGGACATTGATGAGATGGCTCAGTGGGTAGACCAAGCTGAGCAACCTGCATTCAATCCCTGCAGTTTGAGAACTGGCTCCTGCAAGCTGCCCTCATAGACATAAGTGTATCATCTTATGTCTATGAGTGCTTTGCATATATGTAAGCTCACCCCATGCATGAGTGCCCACAGAGGCCAGAAGAGGGCATCAGATCCTTTGGCTCTGGTTTTGGCGGTAGGCTGCTTTGTGGTGCTGGGAACAACACCCTAGCCCTCTGCAGGAGCAGCCAGTTCTATCAGCCCATGAACCATCTCTCCAGCCTCAAACTTTACTTTTCCTTATTTATTTTTCTTTCTATTTAAACTTCCCTGCTCAGCTTCTGGTCATTTATCATTCCAACCTTCTCTTTTGGGGGAGAGGAGGTGTTGGAGACAGGGTCTCACACTGTAGCTCTGCTGTCCAGAAACTCACTGTGTAGACCATGCTGGCCTCAAACTCACAGAGATCCACCTGCCTCTGCCTCCTGAGTGCTGGGATGAAAGGCATGCGCCACCACTCCCAGTGATGGAGGCATTTCTCAATCGAGGTTTCTCCTCCTCAGATGACGTTAGCTTGTGCCAAGTTGAGGTATGCCAAGTTGACATAAAACTAGTCAACACAGTATGGTAGGAATCAAGGGCCTGGGATAGTATGTCCACCAGTGACCAACAAGAAGGCAGTTGATAAAACTATCATTTAGAACCAAGCTCTGGGCAGGTGTAGAATAGAGATGTCTGGGCCATGCGAAGGTGACCTGTTCTGGAAACTTGACTAATGTGATAAAGCCTCCGCAGCCTCTGCAGAGTCCACGGCAGAAGTGTTGGCACAGAGATGAGAGATGAATACACACATGACGTTCATGCATTTCATTACATGCAATTTTAATTTTACTTCCTGTTCTCTGTTTTGTTTTGTTGAGACAAGATCTGATGTAGCCTAGGCTGACCTTGAACTCACTGTGAGGCTGAAAAGAAACCTGAACTCCTAATCTTCCTGCCTCTATCTCCTAAGAACATGCCCTCCTGCCCAGCTGCAGGCAAGGTTTTTTTTTATTGAGAGAAATAACTAGGTGCCTGGTTACAGTTCAGTGGTAGGGTGCTTACACAGCATACACAAGTCCTTGGGCTCCATCCCAAGCTTGGATGTGGACTCTAAGCAAATGCCAAATTCTATCAAATAACATCCAAGTTGAAGTACATAGCAGGAGTTGGAAGGTGGGGGAGTGTCAACAATTTTCCTGAAATGGATTAAAAATACAATGGAAAATGAGAGATCTTGATGGGAATACAAGACATGTATGATGGCAGTTAGAGGCACCGGCTGCTCTTCCAGAAGACCAGGGTTCAACTCCCAGCTCCCACACGGAGGCTTACATCTTATGATTGTCTGTAAGTCCAGGTCCAGGGGATGGAATACCCTCACACAGGCATGCTATATCCTGTGGCTATACTGCGATATGATATGTGGTAGATGAAGTAGCTAGCCTCAAGGTAGAAATTACTCTGGATTTATGGCCTCTTAAGCTGGAAGTGAATATGCTAGTGTTGTTTTAAGCCAGCAGTTTAAGAGTGTATTGACCAAGTCATAGGAACCTCATACATACTCTTGTAAGCTCTTCACACCCTCTCCTCTTGCTTCCCCACGGAAAGGACCGCAAGCCCTCTGCCCTGGAATAAAGTAGGAGTCACTGGACTGACAAAGCAAGGGCTGAACACTTCTCCAGGGTACTCTGGTCCTCAGCTGATTTGCCTAACCAGCAGGTGGCATTCCCAGGCAGCCAGGCCAACTCCCTCTGAGGAATCAGTTAACAGCCAGAGATGCTTAAATGGCCTACATTCTAGGACCAGAACTCCCAGTGTGAAGGGCAGAGAGGACCTTTGCTGTGTCCGCACCGTTAATACACTATGCTGTGCTGGATAAATGAAATGATTCTCTGTGGACATTGAGGCAGGGGGTGGGGTGGTGACAGATGAGTGTGGGGGAAATTTAGGGCCTTGAACATGGCAGAGAGCCTGGGGCTGGACCATGCAAGTCACACAGGAAACCTACAGGCTGCATAGTACAGAACACAGAAATAAACAGGTGGGAGCTCAACAGGAAGGAGCACTGACTGCTCTTCCAAAGGTTCTGAGTTCAAATCCCAGCAACCACATGGTGGCTCACAACCATCTGTAATGGGATCTGACGCCCTCTTCTGGTGTGTCTGAAGACAGCTACAGTGTACTTACATATAATAAATAAATAATCTTTTGAAAGAGAGAGAGAGAGGTGGGATAGGGACCAGCATCTTGCCTTCAGGTGTCTTGGAGTCTTCTGGGCTGCCAACCTTGGGCACAGCATTATTGCAGAGGGAAAAAACACTTGAAGAATTGTCTTCCTGAAAGGCCTAATTCAGAGGTGAAACTAAAATACTGTACATACACATATACCCAGCTCACACTCACACTGAGACTGCTCAGGCATCCTGCCACAACTCCATAGCATTAAGACCCCACCCCACCCAAAAGTCATTTCCCCCTTTCTGAGATGAAGGTCCAGGGGGATAGGCCACTGGCCATCAAGAAGTACAGAGGAAGCCCTTTGCAGAACTGCATTCCTCAGACTACAGACTGCATTTGTGCCAAGGTGTCATTTGCATGGACCCTGGATACTGTATCCCACACTGAATGTGGCCAAGGTACACAGGGGTGTGGCATGGACACCTGCTGCTGTGCCTCAGGCCAGGGCTCCCCTTTGGTGGCATGCTCTAAGGCCACAGACACACAAACACTAGCTCTGAGGCAGGTGCCATGCCATGCCCCTCTTGTTGACTCTGGGCAGCTGGCTTCTCCTCTGTGATCTTCCATTTCTTCATGTGCAGTGTGGGGATCTCAACAGGACGCTCTGGCAGGAAGAGTAAGCCCAACAATGTTGGGTCCTTGCCTCATGAGCATCTCTGAACATGCTCCCATCCAACATGGCCTCATGTTAGCCCACCATGACTTAGCTGAGTGACCTTCACAGGACACAGGATTTACAGCTCTGGGTGCCTTGCAGTCATGAGGTGGGCAACACAGCTGTGACCAGGACTCCAGAAACATGACCAAGAGCCGAATGGGAAGGACCCAGCTCAACAAACAAACATGTTTCAACTACAAATAGTCTGGCACCCAGGAGAAAAATCAGTGTTGGGTTCCCTCACAATGTCTGGGAGAGCACTGTCCTTGGACAGGGCCATATGTAATATGAGATGGCTCAGTGGTTAAGAGCACTGACTGCCCTTCCAGAGGTCCTGAGTTCAATTCCCAGTAACCACATGGTGGCTCACAACCATCTGTAATGGGATCCAACGCCCTCTTCTGAGGTGTCTGAAGACAGCTACAGTGTACTTACATACATAAAAATACATAAATCTTAAAAAGAAAAGCCAGCCCCTTAAGAAGAACAGGCAGCCCCTGGTCCTTGATGAAGCTCCAGGGCTCCAACTCCATGTCCAGTGACATTTCTTAGTAGCCAAAGATCTACTTTATCTCAAAAAGAGGGGACTAGGCTGAGAGACAAGTGAGCACCCAAGTAAGACAGGTGGCCATTTCCACTCGAAGTACAGTAACGAGGAACACAACTAAGGTGGAGGGAGAGAACCCAAGACCACTGGCCTCCTTATGGACACACCTGAGTGAGCACACATGGCTTTCCTTCCAACCCATCCCCACCACTTCTCTGTGACGTGCAAGTGTCTAGACTTTATCATTGTCCAGCAATAAGAGTGAAAATACAGCAGGCAGTGATGGCACACACCTTTAATCCCAGCACTCGGGAGGCAGAGGCAGGCAGATCTCTAGGAGTCCAAGACAAGCCTGGTCTACAGAGTGAGTTCCAGGACAGCCAAGGCTACACAGAGAAACCTTGTCTCAAAACACCAATGTATATATTTAATATATTATTGTACTGTCTGGTTTTGTGTCAACTTAACACAAACTGAAGTTATCACAGAGAAAGGAGCTTCAGTTGAGGAACTGCCTCCAGGAGATCCAGCTGTAAGGCATTTTCCCAATTAGTGATCAAGGTGGGAGGGCCCATTGTGGGTGGTGCCATCCCTGGGCTGGTAATCCTGGGTTCTATAAAAAAGCAAGCTGAGCAAGCCAGGGAGGCAAGTCAGTAAGCAGCATCCCTCCATGACCTCTGCATCAGCTCCTGCTTCCTGACCTGCTTGAATTCCAGTCCTGACTTCCTGTGGTGGTGAACAGCAACATGGAAGTGTAAGATGAATAAACCCTTTTCTCCCCAACTTGCTTCTTGGTTATAATGTTTGTGCAAGAATAGAAACCCTGACTAAGGGCTGGAGAGATGGCTCAGCGGGTAAGAGCACTGACTGCTCTTCCAAAGGTCCTGAGTTCAAATCCCAGCAACCAAGTGGTGGCTCACAACCACCTCTAAAGAGATCTGATGCCCTCTTCTGGTGCATCTGAAGACAGCTACAGTGTACTTATTTATAATAATAAATAAATCTTTGGGGCAGGGCCTGCCAGAGCAAGCAGGATTGACCAGAGCGAGCGGGGATCCTAAAAGTCAACCAGATGAAGGCTCACAACAGCTACAGTGTGTACTCATATACATAAAGTAAATTTAAAAATCTTTAAAAAAAAAAAGAAACCCTGACTAAGACAATTATATATATAATATATGCTAAAATAAAATAAGTCACCCTTTCTTCTACATAGTTTTGATAACTCTACATGTTAACTTGCTCATCCTCCACACTGGAGAAGTGGCTTAGTGGTCAGAAGCGTCTACTGTTCTTACAGAAGACCCAAGTCTACTCTTAACACCCACATCGGGTAGCTTACAACATCCTGGAACTCTGGATCCAGGGCCATCCAATACCTCTGAATTCTGCAGACTCTTCCTGTGTTTATGTATGTATACACGTGTATACACACACACACACTTAAAAATAATAAAAATAGGGCTGGTGAGATGGCTCAGCGGGTAAGAGCACTGACTGCTCTTCCGAAGGTCCAGAGTTCAGATCCCAGCAACCACATGGTGGCTCACAACCACCCATAATGAGATCTGACACCCTCTTCTGGTGCATCTGAAGACCGCTACAGTGAATTATGCCGGATTTGGGGCCGGAGTTCAATTCCCAGTAGCCACACACATGATGGCTCACAGCCATCTGTACAGCTACAATGTACTCATAAATAAAATAAAATAAAATAAATATTTAATAATAATAATAATAAAAATAAAAATAATTATTAAATTTAAAAAAGAAAAGAGAGGTTTAAGAGGCTGGGGTAAGAGGGTCTTGACTTCCAAGAACCTCTCTCTCCCTGTCTCTCTGACACACATATATACACATACATACAAACACACACACACCCCTAGGAGTGATTATGGAGAAATCTTCCAATTTAAGATTAGGATATTGCCAGGCAATGTAGCTCACGTCTGAAATTTCAATATTCAAGACATTAAGGTGGGAGGATCTCCGTGAGTTTAAAGCCATCCCGAGCTACATAGCAAATTCAAGACCGGCCTGGGCTACAGGAGATGCTGTGTCAAAGAAACAAAACCAGGAGGCTGGGGAAATGGCTCATGGGATAAGGGACCTGCCGTATAAGCATGAAGAACTGAATTCGGATCACCCATGTAAAAGTGAGGTTAGCAGCAAGGACCTATAGCCCTAGTGCTTGGGGACTAGAGATAGTGGTACACC
This sequence comes from Mastomys coucha, assembly GCF_008632895.1. Lineage (NCBI taxonomy): Eukaryota > Metazoa > Chordata > Mammalia > Rodentia > Muridae > Mastomys > Mastomys coucha. Next base: position 261,864,914 of record NW_022196905.1, on the reverse strand, counting down.
AAGCAGTTGCCAATCAAGCCAAAATGGTGAGCTCTGGGTTCAGTGAGAGACTGTCTCAAGTAGAAGGTGGAGAATCAGAGAATCAGACCAGCATGGCTTAGAGACTGACCTGACTGAGGGACAGCATCCAGGGTATACAACATCCGACACAGCAGATTAAGAAACTCTACTGGCATTCGAAACAGCTCCTCCAGGACTGAACTACACAAATCCCGCAGGGAACTCACTACTTCCTCAAGGCCAGAAAAATGCTGGGCTAGCTACTTTCAGCAGGTGGCTACCATAACATTTCAGCAGCTTTATGAAGCTCAGGGACAGCTCTGGTAAATACTTTTTTAAAAAGATTTATTTATTACTATATGTAAGTACACCGTAGATGTCTTCAGACACACCAGAAGAGGGCATCCAATCTCATTACAGATGGTTGTGAGCCACCATGTGGTTGCTGGGATTTGAACTCAGGACCTTTGGAAGAGCAGTCAGTGCTCTTATACACTGAGCCATCTCTCCAGCTCTCCCTCCAGCCCCGCTCCCTCTGGCCCTGCTCACTCCAGCTAAATACATTTTTTTAATCCCTCAAGAACCAGCAAGTTTCTGTAGTCCCAGCATCAGGGGCTTGACCTTTAGGGTTCAATATCAGCCTGAACAACATAGCAAGATCCTGTCCCAAACCAACCAACCAATCAATCAACCAAACCCTAAAACAAGTTATGACCGTCATATGCCTTCATGGGGTATGTTTGCCAACAGACGCCAAAGATAACACTGGATAGAAAGTGAAGTTGGACCCTTTGGAACCTGCCACAGACAGGTTCCTCTCCCCAAAGGTCAACATAGAGTGCTTTCTCTGAACTTTGACCCAGCAGGAAGTGCTACTAGTCTGAGAACAATAAGGCAGTAAGCTAACAACTCTGGGAGCTGGAGAGCCAGGCTATGAGTGTCCTTTTTAATGTGCAGCAGAAACCTAGCAGGGAGCTCAGCTCCGTTTGTTCACAGTGCAGCCCACCACCACGACGGTGGCAAGCCACTTACAACCCTAAGCCTCAGTTTCCTTGTCTTGAACCAGACCAAGCAGGCTGCCTGCAGTCCTGCGTTGCTCTGCAGTGCTGGGAGCCAGAACCTGGGTTATATTCTCTATGGAAAGCAAAGGGGTGAGCCCAGGAATAGTCTTGTGAGGAGGACGGTGCCTCAGAAGCTTCAGGGGTGTTCAGGCTGTGAGAGTTGATGGTGGTGCACCTGTCCCTTCAGGCCAGCCTTGGAAGAGGGAGCCGCTTGGTTTATGCAAATCATGCCACTTTCTGAGCGAGCTGGCCAAGGTTAAACCTCAACCTACCTGGGTGTCGTGTTTATTATTTCCCTGTGCAGTATGTCGGGGCTTTTGTGCAAAATTTAACAGCTTGCAAGTGTCAGGCAGGGGTGTGGAGGGAGGAAGGAAATGGGTACAGGCTGAGAAGCCTGGGAAAGCTGTGGCAGGGCTCCTCTGTGCACACAATGGGCCCTCCCTGTTACAGAGGCAGCTGTTGTCCATTGCTTCGCTTTGGCCTTGCTTATCATTCCTAGTCCCCCGCAGATGCCTGCTTGAGAGAATTTCTGCAAGCCCACAGCTCTCGGGGTTGGAGAGAGGCCAGCCTTCACTCAGCAAACACACAGCCTGTCTTTGTGCTCCCAACGGGGTATCAACTTTTAGGGTACTATCACTGTATGCCCTACACTAGAACTACAGTTCTCCAGGGGGGAAAGTGAAGGGGAACAGTAAATAGCAGCTTGAGTTCACCACTCCGAATAGACTTCAATAATCTTTCAAAAGCTCAATTGTTGGTTCTCACTGATGTTTAAGGCTTTGTTTTGTTTTGTTTTTTAAATCACAGGTTAAATACTCTTCTTACACTTAAAAATTAAACTCAGGAAATCAGTATCAATTTAGTACAGACTCAGAACAAGGCACAGTACTCCGGTTCTCCCTACCCCTAGAAAAAGGCACACATCTCTAAGTAACCTTAAGGTCTGCAGTGTGGCCAGAGGTGAGTACCAGCTGCAGCGAAACAGCAAGGACTCACTCACAGGCCCTGCTAGAGCAAGGCCAGAGGACTGCGGACTCCCCCAAACCCATCATGAAGGGAACTGGCTATAGGAGAGGCTTCGGAAATGCCGTGCTCTGGGACTTTAAGGTAAAAAGATACTCCGGCTTTTTAACCAAAGCCCCTCTTTTTTTCCTGGGGAAAGCGTCCCTGGGCGCGAGCAGCCAACCGGCCACTTCACGTCAGGAGCGGTGTGTGTGTGTGTGTGTGTGTGTGTGTGTGTGTGTGTGATAGTGGGGTTCTCCTAGGTCGAAAGAGAAGACAAGGAGTCCCAGATCCAGAGGGCAGGGTGGGGCCTTCCCGGTCCAGCACAGCGCTCTCTGGACGCTGATGAGAGAAAGGTCGAGGCCCCGTCACCGGGCACCCGGGTGCCCTCAGCGGCCGCCCGCCCGCCCGCCGCACCGGCCACACCCCCACCCACTCCGGTGCGCCTTACCGGGCTCCAGCCGCGCGCCAACCGAGCCGTCCCTACGCAGGAGGATGTCTGCGGTGTCCCGGATGCGCCGCACGCCGCCCGGCTCGCCCCGCAGCCCGCGGCAGCCCTGGAAACACACCGCCCAGGCCTGCTCCTCGTTGATGGGCTGCTCGTACACCTTCAGCACTTCCTCCAGGGACAGCTCCCACGGCTCCGGCCGCGCCGCGCCCCCCGCGCGTTCCGGAGCTGCTGCGCCGCCGCCGCCCGCCCGGGCCATGGCCGCCCATCATCGCCGCCCGCGCGCGCGGTGGGTCTCCATAACAGCGGGGCGACGCACCGCCGAGCAAGGGGGCGGGTCCCGCGCCGCCCGTGTGCTTTGTCATTCCGGCCCCGCCCCTCGCGGGCAGTTGCAGGTGAGGGCGGGGGCTGCTGGAGGAGGAGGAGGCTGACGGTCGAAGAGGCGGGGCCGGGCGGGGAGGGATGGGAAGACGGGTAAGGAGGGCCGAGGCGGTGGGAGGGGTTGAGCTAGGAAGGGGCAGCCGGAGAGGGAGGGTGCACCAGAGAAGAGGACTAAGGTTTGTTAGAAACGGGTTGGGGGCGCGAGAGGAGGAAAGCTGACCGAAGAGGGGTAGGGTTGAGCATGATGTGGACTGTGAAAACACACACACACACAAACAAACACAGAGGCACACGTACATGCGCTCTGGCTCTTTAAAGCAGATAGCGCCTGTGATGGCCTTTGTGGAAGGTCTGGATGGCAGAGGACCTTAGGAGGTCGCTTAGAGTGCGATTGGCTCAAAGATGATACAGGCCTTCAGGGATGAAGTACTTCATAAATGGTCCTTTTTCTGCTAGAAAGGACCAGCTTCAAACCCTTAGTGTCTTAGTGACAATGTGACCGAGCTAACACAACACCTCATTTTCAGAGTATGTTGCCTTCATTCCAAGGCCAGCTACTACAAGGCACAGTGGTAGCAAGCCAAGCACAGCACGCAGCTTTGTTGAAAGTAGTTTCGGCCATATTTACGACTGTTGGGAAGAACAGAGCAAGAAGATGCAGCTGGGAGATAACTGATAACAAGGCAGTTGGTCTCAGGCTTGGCTACGGGGTAGAATAATCACCTAGGAAGCACAAGGCTGGGACAAGATCTGACCAGATCTGTTGGAATGAAACTTTCAACTGTGGAGTTCCCTGAAGTTCTGGACAGCTAATGATGGAACCACAGTTGTAAGATAGTCTCACCTCATTTGAGAGAGACTTGGTGTAGGGGTGGCTGACAATCTCCCCTAGATTTTTAACCTTCAACTAGGAAGGAATGATACAAAAGAATTTTGCATGAAAGTGTTTATAATCAATAGCTGGGCAAGTGTGACATCCTTTTCCTGGTTCGCAAGCTTATGAGACGCAACCGATTTAAGGGGGAACCAAAGGACACTGGAGAAGAGGAAATGAAAGAGGAGGTTTCCTCTGCTCACAATAGTCCTGCAGACAACTTGGAACTCTGGCTCTGCCTCCCTAATCCTCAGAAACTTCAAGGGCTACCTCAGTAGGGAGGGAACAGTAGGACCCTCCCACAAAGAGTCTTGTTTATGTTAGGAGCAAGAGCAAGTATCCAAGTAGTTTAAGGAAAGCCTGACTCACACAATACCAAGGGTGTGCTGGCAGTGCCCACTGATGAGGCCAGACTGTTTCTTGTTGGCCGGCTCATAGAATGGTTTCTGCATTTCTAATGGGTGGGAATGTGACCAACTAAGAAGGCATCAGCATAAACTCAGAAACTGGAATCATGACTCAGAGAAGGAGTGAGCCACCCACATGCTTTGTAGTAATCCAGGAATGATGGACCACAGCTGGGAATTTACAGTGAGGGGGAATCTCAGGAGTCCCAGTGCATGGGAGTCCCTGATCCAGAGGGTGGCAAGAGACCAGGCAGAAGGCAGTAGTGTGTGTGTGTGGGGGGGGGCATCTCCTAGGCTCCCTCAGTAGTACTGCCTTGCCCCACTTTAGCAGCAGAAGCACCCACAGGGGGTGCAGCATTCTGGTGTCAGTGAAGTGAATGGATACAGTTGTGGGACATTTGTGCAGAGGATGGAAATTAGCTATAGGGAAGTTATTTAAGATGCAGCACACTATTTCCCATTATCATCATAGGGCTCGTGCCTTGAAGGTCTGAGCCTTAACTGTTTGCGCCAATCTTGGGTAGGTGAATGGATTGTGAGGACTCTGACATAATCAATGGATAATCTACATAATGTTCTTACTGGTTGTTATTGTATGTGTATGAGGTGAGGGTAGATGCATGTTACCCTAGCATGTGTGTGGAGACCAGAGGGCGACTTCTGGGGATGAGTCTCTCCATCCATTGTGGTTTCCAAGGATGGAACTGGGATGGCTAGGCTTGTGTGGCAGGGCTTTTACCCAGTGTACCATCTTTCCAGCCCTAGAATTGCCATTTAAATAGTCTCAGGGAAGCGGTGCAGACTCGTGGAGGTGGATCCTAGCTAGGGAAAGTCGGTCACCAGAAGCAAGCTCTTAGGGACTAGGCCCTGTTCTAGGACTCTTTGTTCATTTCTCTCCAGTTCACCGTGAGGTGAACCGTTCTGCTCCATCGTAACTCTCTGCTTCACCACACAGGACCCAGAAGCCACAAAGCCACATGACCGTCACCTGAAACTAAGCCAAATAAATTCTCCTTCCTGTTAGTTGTTTCTTAAGGAATTGTGTCACAGCCACAAAATATGTTCCATGCCTATTCTCTTTCTCTTAAAGCTTTGAATTTCCTTTGTTGGCTGCAAGTGTTTGAGTTCTTCTATAGTAAGGGCTGGCTACTAGCAACTGTGACTTTTTCACCCAGAACTTGTTAAGAGAACCCCTAAATACTTCTAGGGTATCATCCCATAATGTTTAAAACAATGGGTTATGATGCTGAGGATTGAGCGCAGGGCCTGTGTATACCAGGTAAACGCTGTAAAACTGAACTGAGCCTTGACTAGTAAATATACAAGTCAGGTTCTGCTACCTATTTCCTCTTATCTAAATATTAATTTCTCCTAGCCATGGCCAACTGGAAGGCGCAGAAGTGTTAGTCGGCACTGTGGTCACTGGTGAAAAGCATTGCTTTCTTTCCTCCCAGGTCATTTACTTATATATCACTACAGTGCCAGAGGAAACCAGAAATGGACCTCAGGTGAGACATTAGCTCCAAACTTCTTTTTTTTTTTCAGACAGGGTTTCCCTGAGTAGTCCTGGCTGTCCTGGAACTCACTCTGTAGACCAGGCTGGCCTCAAACTCAAAAATCCGCCTGCCTCTGCCTCCCAAGTGCTGGGATTAAAGTCATGTGCCACCACTACCTGGCAGCTCCAAACTTCTTGATGGTCACCATTAGTAGCAAGAAGGATTTCTACCTGGGAACCCAGAGTGACTTACAGCCAGTCATCAGAATTAAAGAGCAGATCAATTCAAAGACTAATTAAACTGACCTTAGTCCTTCGACTAGATGAACTGGCTTCTGACCTGATTGGTGCTCTTGCTGCAGTAATGGACTCTACCTGTTTGTAACTGAAGTCAGTCAAGATGGCGATTTCCTTCAGTTAGAAGTGGCACTTGGGCTAAAACCTTTGGTTTGTCTGCAGACAATTGTGAAGTTGAATTACAATTGGAGAAATGTTTCGAACTGGGTGGTGGCAGTACACTTCTTTAGTCTCAGCACTTAGAAGGTAGAAGCAGCCAGGGAATCTCTGAGTTTGAGGCCAGCCTGTTGTACAGAGTAAGTTTCAGGAGAACCAGAGCTATACAGAAAAAAAAAAAACTTGTTTCAAAAAACCAAATAATAAACTAAAATAAAAGGTATGGAAATATGCCTTTCATACCTTCAGCTTTCTACACTTGATCTTAGCCAAAAGGCCAAGAAGCGATTACCTTCAGCTTTCTATGTGGATTTTTATAAACAAAACATCTTGGTTTTGACTGTTAAAAAAAGAGAAGAAGAGATAGATGGCTCAGAGGTTAAGAGCACTGACTGCTTTTCCAGAGGTCCTGAGTTCAATTCCCAGCAACCACATGCTGGCTCAAACCACCTGTAATGAGATCCGATGCCCTCTTCTGGTGTGTCTGAAGACAGCGACAGTGTACTCACATACATAAAATAAACAAATCTTAAGGAAAAGAAAGAAAGGAGGAAGAGGAGGAGAAGTTAGTCATGGTGGTGCACACTTTCGATCCTAGGATTTGGGAGGAAGAGGTAAGCAGATCTCTGACTTTAAGGCCAGTCTGGTCTACACAATAAATTCCAAATCAGCCAGAGCTATACAGTGAGCCCCTGTCTCAAAAAACAAACAAACAAAAACCCAGGAAATAGAGGAGAGGATGGCGAGGACTTTGGTGCTTGATAGGGGCTGGGTTATGCATGCCTTTGCCCATTCTCTGTGCTTGGTACTTTGAAAGCCATCCTCTGTAGCTGCAACACTGAGGAACAGCTGTGAGCTGGTGACTGTGCATCTACAAATGGGAAAGCTCTAGGAGTTAATCTGTGAGCATCTGTAAAGACGCAGACACAGGAATGTCCCAACTTTAGGTTTCTGGATATCACCTGGGCAAGGGAGAGCTGGATCCTCAGCTACTCTGTGGCTGCAGGGCTTGAGAGCCTCTGGTGACTTGGCAGAACAGGTGAGGTGCCTGGTACCAAGGCCAGAGGGGATCTGGCACATAGCCAATTTCAGAGCAAAGGTCTCATCCACTCACCTAGACACAGGCAGAACCGATCCACCTGCCAAAAATAGAGTGGAGGGGGCCCTTGCCATCCAAATCCAAGTCCACTTCAGATTCAGGTCGGCGTCTCCCCAGAGACTCCACGTATACTGTTTGCAGTGAGCAACCAGGCTTTGTATTACCGGAATTCAAAGGCCCCTGAATGTGTTCTTTGTCACACTCTATGCAGCCAGGCAGAGCCAGAGTTCAAGGGTCCGAGAGGAAAAGCTGAAATTCGAGAGTCTGGTTTTGTGTTTAGGTTTATTTTTGGGATAATGATAAAGGCTATGAATCTCTGGGGATAACAGACAGAGCCAGGCTGTGCTCGGTTAATGAAAGAACCCAGGACAGCTCAGGGGGAGGAACTCTGAGGATGGGTGTTACAAGGTTTCTGGGCTAGTGTCTGGAGATGCAGAGGCTGAACTTGGGTGGTGAGAAAGGATCCAGAGAGTAGGATCACATACTGCCACAAGGCACAAGGGAGATCCAGAGTGGAGTCAAGATGAAGAGAGAGAGCACAAATGGATGGAACCCCTTCCTAGTGTGACACTTCACTCATGGTCGCTGCAATCACTGCTCACAGCTGACGTCCAGTCTAGGATGACAATATGAGCATCATCTACTTTCCCTGGGGCCGAAACACTGGAAGACTGAAGTCATGGTCCTGACACATCCTGCTCAAGTTGAGTCTGACCCAGCTTCATGTTCAAATATTCAAAAATAGTACACACTGTAAACTCTTACATCCAATGCTGGTCCCAACTCTTTTTTTCTTTTTTTTTTTAGATTTATTTATTTTATGTATGTGAGTACACTGTAGCTGTCTTCAGACACACCAGAAGAGGGCATCAGATCCCATTACAGATGGTTGTGAGCCACCATGTGGTTGCTGGGGAATTGAACTCAGGACCTCTGGAAGAGCAGTCAGTGCTCTTAAACACTGAGCCATCTCTCCAGCCCGGGTCCCAACTCTTATTTCTCTCAGAGACATTTATTGCAATGGCATGCTGGTTAGTTTTATGTCAACTTGACACAAGTTATAGTAGTCTAAGAGAAGGGAATGAGGAACTGCCTCCGCAAGGTCCAGCTGGAGCAATGGCTCAGCAGTTAAGAGCAGTGAACCCTTCCTGAGTTCAATTCCCAACAACCACATGGTGGCTCACAACCATCTCTAATGGGATCGGAAGCCCTCTTCTGGTGTGTCTGAAGACAGCTACACTGTACTCACATACATTAAATAAATAATAAATAAATAAAATCTTTATTTAAAAAACATCCAGCTGTAAGGCATTTTCTTAATTAGTGATCAATGGGCGAGGGCTAAGCCCATTGTGAGTGGAAAAACGGCTGGGCTGGTGGTCCTGGGGTCTATAAAAAAGCAAGCCAATAAGCAGCACTCCTCTATGGCCTCTGCAGTAGCTCCTGCCTCCAAGTTCCTGCCCTGCTTGAGTTCCTGTCCTGGCTTCCTTCAGTGATGGACGATGTAAGTGTTTGGAAGTATAAGCCAAATAACCCATTTTACCCCAATTTGGTTTTGGTCATGGTGTTTCATCATAGCAGTAATAACCCCAAATAAGACAAAGGGGCTTTTTGTTTTCCTTCCTGAAGTATCATATACCCATGACAAATAGGTACATCTCTGTTTATATAGAGAGGCATACCACACTCCCTACTCTGCACACGAGGAAAGAATTTGTACCTCTGTGCAAAGAGCTTCTGCATTCTACAGAACTGCGAATCTCTTTGCGGGTAGGCCAGAACCTCTCTCCAGTTCTCATTGAGGGACACTAGGTTGTGTACAATCCTAACCATTAGTCCATGCTGTCTAATTAATCACTGCCACACCAACTACTCTTCACAGGATGAGACTAGAGATGATTCCTGTCCATTTCTACACATGTGCTGTTAATCTCAAGAAATGGACTCCCAGAAGGCTGGAGAGCTAACTCTGCCATCAAGAGCTCTTGTCCTTTCAGAGGACTAGGGTTCAGTTTCCAATGCTATCATGTTGGCTCACAGCCATCCATAACTCCAGGTCGGGGGACTCAGTGCCCTCTTCTGTCCTCCACAGGCACCAGGTACACACAGTGTACATACATACATACATACATACATACATACATACATACAGGTAAAACACTTATACACGTAAAATAAAAGCAAACAAATTTTTTTTAGAATTTTTTGGTTAAAAAGGTGTATAAATGTTTAACTTTCTTGCAGGACTAGCTAGGAACTAAATGCAGTGCCCACTCAGTCTGTAGTCTACATTTGACCTACTTCTGCCTCAGCGTAGGAACGTAACACAAGTATCAGCGAACTGCTTTCCAAAGAGACTGTCTCCACTTACGTACACATCTGTAATGCTTAAAGGTATCTGTTTTCCTTGGCTCCCCTGACAGAGAGTAGGAGCAGACGTTGAATCTGCCAGATGTGGTAGCTCATACTTGTGATCCAGCACTCAGTGGGCAGAAGTGAGAGGATAGGGAGTCCTTATGCCAACATGAGCTACTTAGGGAGACCTTGTCTCAAAAGCAACATGAGCTGGGTGTGCCGGTGCACACCTTTAGTCCCAGCACTTGAAGGCAGGGGCAGTTGAATCTCTGAGAATTCAAGGCTGGCCTGGCAAATACAGAGAGTTCCAGGTCAGCCAGGATTACATGCTGTCCCCCACTCACATGCACATGCACGCATGTGCGCGTGCGCATGCATGTGCGCACGCACGCACGCGCGCGCGCACACACACACACACACACACACACACACACACACACACAAACCATAACAAAAAATGGACCCTGAAGATGGCTCAGCAAGTAAAGGTTTCACTGTTCAAATCTGATGATCCCCATAACTCACAGGGAAAGGAGAGAATCGACTCCTGGAATTTTTCCTCAAACCTCTATATGTGGCCCTTGACATCCTGAATTCTGAATTCTCTCACACCCTGTGTCTCTGTTCTCTCTCTCTTTCCCTCTCCCTCTCTCTTTCTTTCCCTCTCTCTCTTTCTCTCCCCCTCCCTGTCTCTCTCTCTTTTCCTCTCTCACTCACACCAATAATAATAATAAATAAAAATTTGAATCCTGAGGGGCGGTGGTGGCACACACCTTTAATCCCAGCACTTGGGAGGCAGAGGCAGGTAGATTTCTGAGTTTGAGGCCAGCCTGGTTTACACAGTGAGTTCCAGGACAGCCAGGGCTATACAGAGAAACCCTGTCTCGAAAACACACACACACAAAAAAAATTGAATGCTTGTGAATCTTTCATAGATACATATGGCTTAATGTGTATTTTGCTTATTAGAGTTAAAAACAGATTTTAAATTGTTTTATTATTGTTCTAGTCTTTGAGCCAGGATCTCTATGTATCCCTGGAACTCACTTTGGAGACCAGGCTGGCCTTGAACTCACAGAGATCAGCCTGCCTCTGCCTCCCAAGTGCTGTGATCGATGGTGTTCATAAAAAAATCTGGCTTTAAAAAGGTGTCTGTTTTGTCAGCAAAAGTGCGCCCCCTATGGGCCAGAAGAGTAAATGGCTCCCCATTTTCTGGTAAAGGGCAGTTGTTAAGTCACTTGGATACTGAGATTGGAACCTGCTCCTCTGGATAAGCACCCAGTTGTTGTGGACCGGGGTTTCTTAC
>NW_022196905.1:261848757-261853787 GCF_008632895.1 Mastomys coucha | reverse complement strand
AGCTCAACAGTTGAGGTACCTCTGAGGCTATCTGAAACATATTGGGTCTAAAGCAGCAGCTATCTCTTCTGAACTGGTGTTGCATCTGGACTGCGAGAGATACATGAATCTGAGTCCTAGCCCATCTAAGTTCTAGTGCTAGTCTTACATGTGAGTCCAAGTCCTTCTTCTCCCAGTCCTAGTGTCAGACTGAAGTCACGTAGGCAAGCGACCCCCACACCCAGGTCAGCAGGGTCTGGTAGCTAGGTGTGAAACAGGAGGAAGAGGGGTGGAGCCCTCCCTGTTGAGGTATTCTTATGTTAATTATCTGGTTCTTGCTGGAGGCAGGCAGAGGGGACTCCAGACCTAACTCTTTCAGCTAATGTTTTAGAGTGAGAGAAACCTTTCAATTACTCTCTAGTACTTAAAACATTAAACTAGGATAGTTAGAAACATTGTGTCGGCCAGGAGACAATGCCCAATCTTAACCATTTACAAATCATTTCTTGGGGTAGCTTTATGCCTAATTATGAGACCATGTTGATGATTAGAAAGACTAATCTGGAACACGTCTGAGTTAGGAGATACCAGCGACTAGTCTTAAATCCAGGAGGCACAGAACTCCTTTTGGATTCTTATTGCCTCTTATCCTTTATCAGGATTTTATCCCCGATATTATGGATGTGACTGGAGTAGACGGGTGTGCGTAACACCCAGTGCTCCTAAGCACTGAGCCATCTCTCCAGCCCTCCTCATCTCCTTTTAAAGGATGATGATTACTGGGAGTGCGTGCAAATCTCATGGCCAAACGATGCTTTGATGGTAGTAGTCATCCATTCCTGCTCTTGCCACTCAAACCTACCTGCTCTCCTCTCTAATTTCTGACATCCCCATAGCCGAGGGCCAAAACTGTGGGGTTTTCTTTAACCTGGAAGATCAGCTTTCAAATATGAACTGATTCTGATGAGCAGAAGCACTGGCTATCTCTATGTCTGCCCCCCACACCCTCAGCATAATTTTAGCACAGAGTCCAGCTCAGGTCCGGTGGTTCCTTGGAAGGTTCCCTTGAATGAAAGCAAAGGTTTTCATAATACTTACAAAGCCCCAGTGGCCCCACCGTTCCCACCTCCCTACTGCAGATCTTTGTTTGTTTGTGGTACTGTTTACTGGACCTAAGGCCTCATGCATGCCAAGCAAACACTCTATTGATCCACACCTAGATTCTAATTTGCTTTCTTTTCTATAAATATCTCAAAGCACCATACATTATCCAATATGCTATATTTTACTTACTTATGGCTCTCACTAGACCATATTACCCACAAAGGTTTTTGCCTAGTTGCTGTTTTTACTGCAGTGTCCCCGGGCCTAGAGTGATGTGTGATGAGAGTCCAACCAGCATGCTGAGGGGGCCTGTGTGCACATAGCTCTCACAATTTTGCTAACACTAGTAAAATAGTCACAGTAATGTCACCAATGATATTTCATTATAGTCTCACTGTATCCCCGAGATGGGTAGAATATATTATGATCTTTACTTGACGAGATACTACTGTCGTTCTGCGAGCTCAGATGTCAAGGCCGGGGTACAGTCTAGGTTTTCTAGGGGAAACCTCTTTGAGGCAGAGGTTTTTTTTTTTTTTTTTTTAAAGATTTATTTATTTATTTTATGTATCTGAGTACATTGCAGCTGTCTTCAGACACACCAGAAGAGGGCATTGGATCTCATTACAGATGGTTGTAAGCCACTATGTAGTTGCTGAGAATTGAACTTAGGACCTCTGGGAGAGCAGTCAGTGCTCTTCACTGCTGAGCCATCCCTCCAGCTCAAGGCAGCGTTTTATACTGGAGCTCAGGCCGACCTTGCTCAGCTTCCTAGTTGCTGGGGTCATGAGGATAAGTCATCTTACCCAGCATTACCCTCATTCGTGGAACAGGGATCTTCCGAGAGGCTAGAACCTAGAAAACCTCTGGCACTTGGAACACATTTTGGCTCACTCCCTTGTTTGTTTGTTTGTTTGTTTTTTTAAAGATTTATTTATTATTATAAATGAGTACACTGTAGCTGTCTTCAGACGCACCAGAAGAGGGCATCAGATTTCATTATGGGTGGTTGCTGGGATTTGAACTCATGACCTTTGGAAGAGCAGACGCTGCTCTTACCTGCTGAGTCATCTCACCAGCCCTCCCTTGTTTTTTAAATCAAGTTTTATTGGCACACAGCTACATTTTTTGGCAATATATTCTTCTTTCCTCCAACTCTCTCTTTGGTTTTGTTTGTTTGTTTGTTTGTTTGTTTGTTTGTTTTAAGATGGTCTCATACAATCATCCAGGCTGTCCTGGAACTCATTGCAATCCTCCTGCCTCAGCTTCACAATTGCTGAGATTACAGGTATGAGCTACATCTGGTCTTAAATCTTCATGTCCTTCATGTATCTTCATGTCCTTGCCTATCCTGTGTCATTTTCTATTCCATCTCCTGACACTTGTCATTGGATTTAGGAGTCTCTTAGACATTCCAGGATGCTCTTAGAGCCTTTGTTATATCTGCGATGACTATTTCCAAGATTCTTGTGAAGTAGAAGCAGGAGGAAGAGGGTTCAAGCCCATCCTCAGCTATGAAGTGAGTCCAAGGCCCGACTGAGCCACCTGAGGCTTTGTTGCCTCAAAAAATAAACAAAGCCCAGGCTGGAGAGGTGAATCTGGGGTTATTCTTAGGCCTATGTCAGGTGGCTTATACCTGTTATGTTTTATAAAAAAGAAAAGAAGCCAGGGATATGTTTGGTAGAGGCTCGGTGTGGTGTGGAAGAAGGGAGTGCCTCTGCAGGCCCATGCTGAGACATCTCTTCTCCCTAAGGTACCAGCCATAAGACAGATATAGTATGGAATAGAGTTTATTTAGAAAATGGGGAGAGGAGTTGAGGAGGGAGTAGAGACAGAGAAAGGCAGAGAGAGAGAAAGAGAGACAGACAGAGAGAGAATAGAGGAGTAGAAGCTGGCCATGAACATGTGGAGAGAGGGGAGAGGGGAATGGAGAGAAAAGGGATAGAGAGGGAAAAGAAGGGAGTGAGGAGGGGTCAAGCAACCCCTTTTATACTGAGTTAGGCACACCTGGCTGTTTCCAGGAAATTGTGGGGCCAAGCCTGGATGGAATGCTAATAACACCTACCTATAGTTCCAGTTCCAAAGGATCCAGTGTCCTGTTCTGGCCTCTGCAGTACCCACATATGTGGCACACAGCCACACAAATGCACAGCCATACAAATAAAAATAAATCTTTTAAAACAAAACAAAGGCCGGGAGTGGTGGTGCACTCTTAATCCCAGAACTTCAGAGGCAGAGACAGTGGACCTCTGTGGGTTCGAGGCCAGCCTGGTCTATAACATGAGTCCAGGACAGTCAGGGTTCTGTTATACAGAGAAACCCTGGCTTGGAAAACCAGTTAATCAATTAATTTAAAAAATCGGCAACAGTGCTGTTAAGTAGTTGGAATCTCCAGAGAACCATAAGAAATTAATGTGGGAGAAAGCTATGTCCACAATGTAGAAGATATTTATACCCATGGGTAAAACAGGCAGGTGGTGGTACATGCCTTTAATCCCAGCCCTCAGGAGGCAAAGGCAGCTTCTCTCTGAGTTTGCCAGCCTGGGTTACAAAGTGAGTTCCAGAACAGCCAACCAGAGCTACACAGAGATACTACTCATTCAAAAAAAAAAAAAAAAAAAAAAAAAAAAAAAAAATCACCACCACCACCAACAACAACAAAACAACAAAAACAAAAACAAAAAAAGCCGGACTTCACAGCAAGCGGGGAACAGTGAATGGGAAGGGCTTGTGTTGGAGGAGACTCCACCTTGTGGGCAATGATGGAAGTACAGCCAAATCTTATGGGCAGAGCTGCTCTCTGATGCCCCTGTCTGATGGTACTTCTGATGCCAGAGGCAACTGAGTAGCTCGCTGACACCTTTGATCCTGAACTGGGACGAGTCCTGGCCATAGTGATGAGTTTTTGTGGGTTTTTTTTTGTTTGTTTGTTTGTTTGTTTCGAGATAGGGTTCCTCTGTATAGTCCTGGCTGTCCTGGAACTCACTTTGTAGACCAGGCTGGCCTCGAACTCAGAAATGCTCCTGCCTCTGCCTCCCAAGTGCTGGGATTAAAGGCGTGAGCCACCACTGCCCGGCTGTTTTTGGTTTTTTAAAAATTGATTCTCTTCAGTTTTATATCTTTCGAGTTAAGTGTTCCCTTTGACGTATAAAGTGCCTTTTTGACTCCTAGCACGACTGTAGCACCTCCAGGTCATGGAGGCAGATAGAACCTGATTCCTGGAAAACTTTGGTCAGTCTTTGTCCTCTCTACTCTGACTCTGATAACAGCTCCTCCAGCTGCCGACTGATTTCAGGCTGGGTGAATTTTAATCACAACCTGGCTATCATGGCCAGTTCAAGCCTGTCTCCAGTGTCCCGTCTTCCACTAAGAGACTGCGTGTATGCACGGGATGAAGATGAAAATCAAGCAGTTTCTGCAGTGCAGATAATGACCTCTTTCCGTTTGTTTGTTTGTTTGTTTGTCTGAGACAGGGTTTCTCTGTGCAGCCCTGGCTGTCCTGGAACTCGATCTGTAGACTAGGCTGGCCTCCAACTCACAGAGATCCCACCTGCCTCTGGTTTATGAGTGCTGGGATTACAGCACCGCCCCGCACGTCAGTTGGACTTTATAAAGGAAGAAACAAGAATGACAGCGTATTGTGGCTGTTTTTCCTTCCTGAATACTTTGATCGCTTAGCAGGGAGGGAGAGCAATTGTATTCTTCTTCAACCTTTGAAAGTCACACCCCAGCACCAAAACTCCTTTGGTCAATTCTCCCGCGGTAAGAGCCAAATAAGCACAGCAGAGTACTCCGGATCGATCTTTGTATTTTTGAGCAAAGCAGGTATGAGGTTTTTACCATCAACTGGGCCGGGTTTGTCACGTGATTTCCCCAGGCCACGCTCGGGGCCATTGGCAATTCTGCTCCACTTTCCCCTCTAGTTGTCACGCGCTGGTGTATTGCAC
>NW_022196905.1:261845521-261848747 GCF_008632895.1 Mastomys coucha | reverse complement strand
GGCCGCAGACCAAGGGTCGGCCCTCGGTGGGGTGTGGTCAAGCGTGCTCCTAGCCAATGAGCGCCGGCGTCTGGCCGCCGCCAATCGGAAGACAGCGCGGGCTGCAGAACGAGTGTCCCAGACGCTATGCCGGGCTCTCCGGCAAGGGGTGCTGCTGTGGGCGGTGGGCCCCGGGGCCTCCGAAAAACTTGGACGGAGCTGCTGGGTAGGTCTTGCCCTCTCTACCTTCCGACCCCAACCAGCGCCCAGTGCGGTCCCTCCATTCTCCGGGGTCCGGGTTCGGATCCCAGCGTGGCTCAGCCCCGCGAGTCAACAGTCCTGGGCCGCTGTTCCTCATAGAGCCGTGGGCCCCAGGCTTCCTGGTCCCACCCATCCGCTTGCTGCAGCGCCAGATGACCGTCCAGATCTTGGACAGCTCTCACTGGGCCTCCGCGCAGCGTGTCACCTTGTGTACGTTGCACTATAATTTTTTGAGCATTTTTTCTTTTTTTTTTTTAAATCTCTTTAGCGGGCAGAGTCAAAAAGCAAAAATATGACCCTGAAAGGGAACAGAAATTAAAGGATTCTGCTCTGAAACTCCTGAGATATCATCAAAACATGCATGAGCTTTTGCTAGAGGTAAGAGGAAGTTGTCATGGCTGAGCAGGTTGGGTGGTTGGAGCCACGCCGGATCATAACCTTTTAAACATCCTTCTAAGCCTGTGTACCTGGTGAATAACTGGTGCTAGCAAACCAGGTGGGAAGAGAGCTGAGTGTATTTTATATTTTATGTCTTTGGAGATTAAAGTAGTTGAGTAGTAAATTTACTAATTCTTGAAAGGCTTTAGTAAATTTCTTCTGGGAAAAAAGTACTTGAGGGGCTGGAGGGATGGTTCTGTACAATGTTTTGTTTTGTTTTTATGTGTATGATTGAGTGTTTTGCCTGCGTGTATATACACACCACATGTGTGTCCAATGCCTACAGAAGTCAGAAGAGGGCATCAGATCCTCTAGGACTGGATTTATATATAGATGGTTATGAGTTACCATATGGATGCTGGGAATCAAAACCTGGTCCTTTGCAAATGCAACAAGTGCTCTTGACCACTGAGCCATCTCTCCAGCATCATGTTCTTAAGAGGATCTGAGATCAGTTCCCAGAACCCATGTCAGGTGGCTCAGAGCCATCTGTAACTCTAGTTCCAGGGGGCCGGATACCCTCTTCTGAACTCTGTGAACACTGCACAGCCTGGAGCACATACAGACAAGCATGTACACTGGGCTAGTTTTAAGTCAATTCATCACAAGCTAAGAATCATTTGGAAAGAGTTCATCTCAATTTGGAACCCCTCCACCCCACTTACATTAGCCTGTGGGCAAGCCTGTGCTGCATTTTCTTGATAAATGATTGATGGGGAAGGGTCCAGCATGTTGGGAAGGGGTGTCTCTCCTGGACTGGTGGTCCTGGGATCTATATGAAAGCAGGCTGAGGTAGCCAGGAAACAGCATGGCCACTCCATCAGTTCCTGCCTCCAGGTTCCTGCCTTGAGTTCCCATCCTGACTTCCCTGGATGATGTTAAATAAAAAAACTAGTTGTTAAGTAGGTATGTTTCTTTCATTCCTTTTTGTATTGTTTTGTTTGTTTGCTTGTTTTTGGACAGGATTTCCCTGTGTAGCCCTGGCTGTCCTGGAACTCACTCAGTAGACCAGACTGGCCTTGAACTCAGACATCCACCTGCCTCAGCATCCTCTTGAGTGCCACCACTGCCCAGCAAGATGGAGTACAAGTTGTAAGCTGAAATAAGCTTCCCAAGTTGCTTTTGGTCATGGTGTTTTTATCACAGCGATAGAAATTCTAACGCACACACACATATACTCTCTCTGTCTGTCTGTCTCTCTCTCTCACACACATACACACACTCTCTCTCTCTCTGTCTCTCTCTCTCTCACACACACACATACACACACACACACACACACTCACACTCTCACACACAAAGATGAATTTAAAAACAAAACAAAATAAAACCAAAATAACCAACCAGAGAAGCAAAGCAAAGCAAACTTGCCCATTTGCAAGCTGCACACCTCTGGAGTCTTGAGAGTGATCTTACTGTTCCGGTTTGTAGGTAGAAGAGCCCCGGTGTAAAAAGTTGCGTCTCAGCGAGCTGATTGAGGGCGACAGTGCTGAAGTATCTTCTGACCGATCCGCTTCCTTCATCCGTGAGTTGTTACTGTGCTTTTCAATTCACTGACCTAGAAAACGGTTAAGGGAAAAGTTAGTTTATAGTAAGTAGACATTCAGATTCCACCAAACAATGCTCTTTCTCTTGTATACATTATCGCCAGTTACACAGGCTTTATGACTTGATTTGGAGTTATTTCCTAGCTTTACCCCACCCCTTCCTCCTCTACCCCCGACCCCCATCCCCTATCTCCCAGATAGGGTTTCTCTGTGAAGCCCTGACTGTCCTGGAACTCACTCTGTAGACTCACAGAGATCCATGTACCCCTGCCTCCTGAGTGCTGGGATTAAAAATATGAACCACCTAGCTGGGCAGTGGTGGCGCACACCTTTAATCCCAGCACTTGGGAGGCAGAGGCAGGCAGATTTCTTAGTTCAAGGCCAGCTTGGTCTACAGAGTGAGTTCCAGGACAGCCAGGGCTACACAGAGAAACCCTGTCTCGAAAAAAACAAACAAACAAAAAACAAAAACAAAAACAAAAAAAAAGGCCCCCCCCCAAAAGATTTGAACCACCATTGCCCAGAGGTATTTATTGCTCTGCCCCGCCTTCATGTTTGTGTGTGTGTCTGTCTCTGTGTATGTGTGTCTGTCTGTCTCTGTGTATGTGCGTGCGTCTGTGTGCCTGTGTCTATGATGTATATGAGAAGGCACATGTGGAAGTCAGAGGACAACCTCATGGAATTGATTCTCCCATCTTCCCATGGGTTCCAAGAGTCAAACCCAGGTCTCTAGGTTTGTGTGGAAAGCCCCTTTACCCTCTGAGCCATCTCACTACTACTTTTTCCCTGTTTTGACGTAGGGCTTGTATCCTAGGCTGCCCTAGACCCTGCTCCTTTCACCATTAGTGGTGACATCACGGGTTCCACACTATTCCTGGTTTCATGTGATCAGACTTAGGGCTTCATTCATGCTGGGCAAGCTTTTTTTTTTTTAAAGATTTATTTATTTTATATATGTGAGTACACTGTCAATGTCTTCAGACACACCAGAAGAGGGCATC
>NW_022196905.1:261844096-261845441 GCF_008632895.1 Mastomys coucha | reverse complement strand
CATTACAGATGGTTGTAAGCCACCATGTGGTTGCTGGGATTTGAACTCAGGACCTCTAGAAGAACAGTTAATGCTCTTAACCTCTGAGCCATCTCTCCAGCCCCAACTAGGCAAGCTTATTATCAACATTGCAGCTCCTGCTGAGGTATTTGAGGTGTTTAGCTGAGGTGTATTCAGCTAAAGGTGCGGGCTGTGAAGAACCCCAAGTTACCCTTGGAAAATATCATCTGGTATGTACCTCTTTGTCATGGCCGTGAATACGACCAAAACCGGAAGTGTGCTTGCCGATGTCACTCTCCCTATTTTCTGAGAGTCAGAAAAAGCAGGGTGGGGGGATTATCAATAAATAAAGATTTTTTTTTTTGTACTTCATATTTTTATCTATGACTTCTTTCAGAAAGTGATGCTCAGTTCATTATTCATTCCTTTTCAGTCTACTTCTTTCCTTTATGCATTCGTTCATTCTCTGTGAGCTTGTGTGCTGTGGTGATCATGTCTAGGTCAGAGGTCAACTGTGTGACTCAGTTCTCCCCTTCAGCCGTGTCATTGCTGGGGACCAAACTCAGGTTGTCAGCCTTGAATTCAGGCAGTTTCACACACTGGGACGCCTTGACAGCCCTCAGTAATTTTCTTTTAGACTTATGGATATCTGTGAGTATATGTCACATGCGTGGGGCTACCCACAGAGGCTGGGAGAAAGTGTTGGGTGCCCTGGGGTTGGAATTTGTGATGACTGAGGAGTTAAAAGTGAACTTGTGTTCTGTGCAGGGGCAGCAGGTGATCTCAACCCTGGGCCACGCTCCAGTCCCCCACTTTTGCCTTTTTAAGTCTGTTATTATTTGATATACTGGGGTTTGAACCTAGGGTATTTTATATTTCTCTAGCCCCTTAAAGGATTTTTTAAACAGAGACAGGGTTTGGTTAAGTCATCGAGGCTGGCCTTGAGTTTTCAGTCTCCCCTCGGCTTTCCTGGTAACTGGAATTACAGGCTCTGTCTCCAGTCCCAGCTCTGATTTCTCACACTTGTCATTTGAAGCCTTTATAATTATTGCATATGGCTTTACTTATTCATTGATGTGAGTTTCTAGAGCCTTGAACATAATGGGTGTGTGTCATTTATATATTTATTAGTTTTTAGGTTTTTTTTTATGCGTATGGCTGTTTTTTCTGCGTGTATGTCTGTGGACTGCATGCATGTGTAGTGCCCAGGGAGGCCGTAAAGGGTGTTGGACCCCCTGGAACTGGAGTTACAGACAGTTATAAGCCACTGTGTATATTTAGGAATCGAACCTGGGTCCTCTGGAAGAGCAACACATGCTCTTTAACTGCTGACCCATCTCCTCAG
>NW_022196905.1:261841308-261844086 GCF_008632895.1 Mastomys coucha | reverse complement strand
TTAGATTTGGAAGTGAAGTAAATCAGAAGCACTGCCTGTTTCTAGTCTGCCCAGAACATTTCACCTTAAGGATTACTGATCACAGTCTGGGTCAGGAGCCTGGTGACTTGCTGTAGGGCCATCTTGTCCAACCTCTGCCTGTGTGTATCCATGATCCTCTGCTCCCTTTCAGGTGCAAGGCAGAGTATTTGGAAATCCTATCCAGTTTGGACTTGAATGTTTGTAAGGTTCCTTGTGGGGGTAAACTCATCTGTGGGGCTAAATTAATTAGGGACTAAGGGTGAAGCACAGTGTTGAGGCACTTGTGTTCAGTGTCTGAGGCCATGGGTCATGGCATGAGGAGCTGAAGATCTAATCCAGTGCCTCAAGCTTGCTATGTAAACACCCTACCACCTGAGCTACATTCCTAACCCTTATTGGTATAGTTTTTAAATTATATGTTAGTAATCCACTCACTCCAGAAGAGCCAGGAAGTCTGATGAGCTCTGCTCACTGAGCTGCTTTATAAGCAGGATGACCACGTTTCTTATGTTGCAATGGTGTATATCTTGCTGTGGTACAAGATGCATGCATATGTATGTGACTTTCACTTCAGAGGATGCCTCTGAGTGTACTGAGAGCTGCCAGTTTGGCCACAAAGTCATCTTCATCTTGTGCCTCCCATTTTTCTCTTTCTGTCTATTCTTTTTCTACCATGATGCTACAACTGAATAAGGATTGTTTTTTCAACTTAAGTCTTTTGAGGGAAAGAATTTTAAGGGAAATTCATGGCTTTGTTTTGTTTTTAGGCTCTGCTTTCCGGGATCAAGCCTCGAGGCTGGGGGTTCCTGTGGGGGTGCTATCTGCCAGAGTGTTTGCTCACAGTGTGCTTCAGGTCTGCGTGGAGCCCAGCCACCCTGTGCTGCTCAGCCCGGAACAAAGAGTGAGAAGCCGACCCCTTAAATCCGACCTGTCTGTTTTTGGGGAAGATAAGATGTTCCTTTAATATTGTTTTTAGATAATTTACCTTCTTAAAAAAAAAACAAACACAGATTGTATCTCTTTTTAGAAGAAACTGACTTCCTCAGTAGTGACTGCTCAGCATTTGTTGGCGCACAACATGTTCTCCCGTCTCACCTTCTGTCAAGAATTATGGAAAGCACAGGTGAACCTGAAGTTTTTTTGCTTAGGATTTTTAAAGGAGATCGATGTTTTGTTAGTTTGGGTCTATGAGTTTTCCTAGGAGTTTGGCCAAACATCTCATTAATTACAGAGCTTGACAAGGTTCATTGGATGCTTCAGTTTTGTGTCTGTCCCCCATCAGTGGCAGTATTTATTGGAATAGAGTACCTAGAGACCTGTAAGGCTGGCACTTGAAAGACAGAGGCAGGACAATCTGTGAGTTCTGAGTCAGCCTGGTGTATTCAGAGAGTTCCCGGTCCAGACAGAGCCCCAGAATGAGACCCTGGCTGTCTCCATAAAGATAAACTCAAGCACATGCCAGAAGCACAGTCCTCTGACTTCCTGGCATGCTACTAGGAAGGCTCTTCCGGAGTGAGTGGATGACTGCCATAATTTAAAAACTATACCAATAAGGGCTAGGAATGTAGCTCAGGATCTTCAGCTCCTCATAAACTGGGCATAGTTGTGTGTGCCTGTCCTAGCACCTGAGAGGTAGTTCAGAGTCATTGTTAGCTACATGGTAAGTTCCAGACCGGCCTGGACTACATGGGGCCCTACTTCAAAAAGAAAAACAAAACAAAACAAACTATATTAGTAAGCTGTATTTGAAACATTATTTTTTTAATCTTTATTGTGCATATGTGTATGTAGGAGCGGGTTCTCCAGCCATGGTGTGTGAGTGGAGATCACAGGACAGTCTCTCCAGGCAGTAGTTCAGAATGCAAAGGCTGGAGTGTAGAAAGGATTGGAAATGACTTCCCTGGAAGACTCCTGGGAGGTCAGAGCTGTCACAGACTGTAGAGGAAAAGCCATGCAGAACAGAAAGAGACGTGAATGCTGTACTACCTGAGCCCATTAGGCCATGCTGTGACACTTTCTCTGGGCAGATGAGCATAACCTGGGCTGGACACTCTGTAGGACGAAGCTCACATCGAGATAATGCTGTCGTGTTTTTCAGAATTCTCTGTTGTTCGAAGCTGTGTGGTATCTTCACACGCACGGTGTCGTGAACCTGCAAGAGCTACTGCAAAGGTACTTGGCTAGCCTTTCTGCGGTACTTAACATCACGTGGCCTTTCTTTCTTCAATAGCTCAGTTTCTAAGCTGTCTCTAAAAGCTATTTATGTATCTGTTGATTGTGCATGTGCCGTGACATGCGTGTAGAGCTAGAGGAGGAGCCAGTTTTCTTCTTACACTGTGTGGGTTCTGGGGTCGACTTTTGGTGGTTAGCACCTTTACCTTCGAAGCTGTCTTGCCTGACTGTACATGTCCTTTTTGTTATGAGGTATTAAAGTACCCTTGTGCTTTTTTTCTTTGTTCATGTCTCATGATGGCTTTAGTGCGTATATGTAAATGTACGTGCTTGTATGTGTATGAGTATACACATGCTTGTAGAAGCCAGGGGTCAGTGTTGGGTGTCTTCCACAATCATTCTCCATTTACCTTTTGACACAGGGTCTCACTGAACTAGGAACTTGCCGATTTGGCTAGACTTGCTAGCCGACGAGCCCCAGGGATCTTCTTATCATGTCTTCCTAGCACTGGGCTCAGGGAACAATTCACAGACTGAGCCATTTCCTCAGCCCATCTCATGATCATTACTTTTTTTTTTTTTTTT
>NW_022196905.1:261834790-261841256 GCF_008632895.1 Mastomys coucha | reverse complement strand
AACTCACTCTGTAGACCAGGCTGGCCTCGAACTCAGAAATCCACCTGCCTCTGCCTCCCAATGCTGGGGTTAAAGGCATGCGCCACCACTGCCCGGCTATGATCATTACTTTTAAAATTGGGGGACAAGGGCTGGAGAGATGGCTCTGGTTAAGAGTTCATCTGCTCTTCCTGAGTTCAATTCCCAGCAACCTGATGGTGGCTCACAACCATCTGTCATGAGATCTGATGCCCTCTTCTGGTGTGTCTCAAGGCAGTGACAGTGTACTCACATATATAAAATAAATAAATCTTTTAAAAAAAATGGTGAAAAAAAGACAAGAAAGTACTTTGTGGGGCAGATGAAGGTGAATCTGTGAGTTCAAGGCTTGCCTGGACTCCATAGTGAATTTTAGGCTAGCCAGGGCTATATAGTGTGACTGTCTCAAAACAAAGTAAAAACCAAACAATAGCAACAAAAACTGAAGAAAGACAGACTTAGGTGTAGTATTCACACGGAGTGCATGAAGCCTGAGTTCAGTTCCCGCCATTTCATCAAGTAGCACTGGAGCTCAGTCCTATAACCCGAGATCTCAGGAGGGAGGGCAGAGAGAATCACAAGTTCAAGGTCTAGGCTGGAAAGTTGGTCTTGCAGAAGACCTGGGTTTGTTTTCCAGCATCCACATACATGGTAGCTTATTACCATTCATAACTCTAGTTCCAGGAGATCTGACTTCTGCAGGTAATATATGCATATGGTCTACAAACATACTCCTACACATAAAAGGGTTTCTAAAAATTAAATTTAATAGAAAAAAAAGAAAAAATTAAATTTAAAGATATATATAAAATCATTAAAAAACAAGTGACTTAAAGGTCCTCTCAGTTACATACCAAGATCAAGACCCACTGAAGGCTCCATAAGACCCTGTGTCAAAACAAAAAAGTTAACTGAAAAAAGAGATGTTCAGGTAAACATGGTTGGTAAAATGTATATAACTGTATTTATTCCTTTCTGCAATCACCTGAGGAGACAGACTATTAATTCGTATGAGGGTGCAAATGTGCTTGTGTTCACACTGTTAATTTGTGTGAGGGTACAAATGTGCCAAAGCACTTGTCTGCAAGTCAGTGGCCACGTATGGGAGTCAGGTTGTCAGGCTTGGTGGCAAGTATCTTTATATTATTTGCCATCCCAGAAAGGAACTTTTATAACAAGGAGTGACCTGATAAAATGGAATAGTACACAAGATGGCCAAATCAAAAATTTGAAAGAAGGGAAGTGGATGGACCAGCTATAAGAGATTTAGCATACTATGCTGAGCCAGCAATGTGGATGAAGACAACCAACCGTGAGGACAATCAACCATGAAGACAGCCAACCATGAAGACAATCAACCATGGAGACAACTAACCATGAAGACAATCAACCATGATGACAATCAACCATGAAGACAACCAACCATGAAGACAACAAACCATGAAGACAACCAACCATGAAGACAGCCAACCATGAAGGAAACCAACCATGAAGACAGCCAAACATGAAGATAACCAACCATGAAGACAGCCATCCATGAAGACAACCAACCATGAAGATAGCCATCCATGAAGACAACCAACCATGAAGACAACCAACCATGAAGACAGCCATCCATGAAGACAACCAACCATGAAGACAGCCAGCCATGAAGATAATCAACCATGAAGATAACCAATCATGAAGACAATCAACCATGAAGACAATCAACCGTGAATACAACCAACCATGAAGACAATCAACCATGAAGACAGCCAACCATGAAGACAACCAACCATGAAGACAATCAACCATGAAGATAACCATGAAGACAACCAACCATGAAGACAACCAACCATGAAGATAATCAACCTCTATTTTATTTATTCATAAAGGCTCAAGTATTGGGAGTGTTGATACATCAGGGGGTTGGATGAAAGAGTCTCAGAGAGGCCTGTACAAGGCCTTACATGAAGTGTCTGGGACCTCTGACCTGTCTAGCCCATCAGAAGACTGGAAGTCTGTGCTTTTTGAGGTCTAGCTTGCAACATCAAGCATAGTTGAAAATGCCATCTTGAAACCAATTCATATTGTGACACCAGTTCCCATAAGATTTTGTTTGTTTGTTTGTTTGTTTGTTTGTTTGAGACGGTTTCTCTGTGTAGCCCTGGCTGGCCTGGAACTCACTCTGTAGACCAGGCCAGCCTCAAACTCAGAAATCCACCTGCCTCTGCCTCCCAAGTGCTAGGATTCAAAGCGTGCCCCACCACTGCCCGGTGTAAGAATTTTTTTTTAAGTTGAATTCTTCCTTATAACAACCAAAAGAAAAAGAAAAAAAGGCTTGAGTGAGTCAAAGAAATAAAAATGGAGGTATAAAAAGACAAGAGAAAGAGTTGGGCAGTGGTGGTACACACCTTTAATCTCAACATTCAAAGGCAGAGGCAGACAGGGGATCTCAGAGTTCAAGGCTAGCCTGGTCTACAGAGCAAGTTCAGGACACCCAACGCTAGACAGAGAAACCTTGTCTCCAAAAACAAAACCATTCAAAAGAGGAAATCACAGACAGTTGTTTTTATAATCTTAAAGGAGGAAGACGTAAATATGATAAAGCTAGAAATGATTAATAAACTTAATTACACAGAGAGCACATCTGATATATACACACCAGGACACCAAAGTCTACAAACACAAAAGTGGACAGAATTAAAGGTGAAAAGCACACTTTGATAATAATTGATAAACTTGTAGATTCCTCTTGGTACTGGATAGTTAGTTAGATCAGCAGTGCAAAGCTAGGTATGACAGCTCGTGTCTTCAGTGTCAGCACCCCGGAGGCAGAGGCAGGGATTTCTGTGAGTTCAGGGCTAGCCTGGTCTACATAGAGAGTGGCATAGTGAAACCCCTCACTTATGAAAAAGTTAACAGTGCCATAGGCTACCCAAACATGGCAGAACACTGTAGCTAGTCACCCTGGGCTACTCAGCCAGGGAGAGCACACATGAGCACATGAACAGAGGTTTGGGGATGTAGCTCACTTGGCAGTGTACTTGTCTACCAAACCCAAAGCCCCAGATGGAATGCCTAGTACTATCAGAAGTCGTAGCCTACATCTATAATCCTGGTACTGGGGGTTGGAAGCAGAAAGCTCAGGCATTCAAGACCAGCCTCAGTTACATAATTAGTGTGTGTATGTAGTCTAGGCTGTCTCTAAGGCCCTCTTTCAAAAAGAAAGGGAACCAAAACAAAAACAAGTACACAGGATTTCTGAAACAGAACAGAAAGTATTGTGAGATTCCCAGAGGGACCCCCACACTCAAATCCCGGGAGCAACAACCCCACACACCACCAAGACACGGACTTGATGCAATCTGCAAGAGGCTTTTTATTCCAGCTAGCTGGGGCGAGACTCTTATCCCTCGCAGGGGTAGAGGAGTCTGGCCCCGAGCAAGGTCTTAGGCAGCTTTTTATTTCTGTGCAGTTGCTAGGGCAAAAGGGAAGACTGGGGTAAGGGGAAGGTACGGGGTGGTTTCTGATTGGTGCTGGCTTGTGCTAGGGTCCAGGGGCAGGCTAGCCACCTGGCAATTGTTTTGGGCCAGGTTGTTTCTGAGTTCTCTGGCCAAGTCGTATTGGTTTCCTTGTTTCTGGGTTCTTGGGAACTGGCCTCCCATTGTTTTTAGGTTCTGGGAGCCGGTTTCCCACTGAGTTCAACTAATGGCTAAGTTCCCACAGTACAGTTTGAAACTTTTAACCTCTCAGTATAAGTCATAAAACTTTAGTTGGACCAGGCAGTGGTGGTGCACACCTTTAATCCCAGCACTTGGGAAGCAGAGGCAGGTGGATTTCTGAGTTCAAGGCCAGCCTGGTCTACAGAGTGCGTTCCAGGACAGCCAGGGCTATACAGAGAAACCCTGCCTCAAAAAACAAAAAAACAAAAACAACAACAACAAAAAATTTAGTTGGGATAAACTTTAAGGAGTTGAAGTAATTCAAAATAGGCTCTCTGCCCCCAAACAGGTTTTTTGTTGTTGTTGTTGTTTTGTTTTGTTTTGTTTTGTTTTGTTTTTTTGGGGGGGTGTTGAGGGAACAGGGGGTTGCCAGTGTCTTTTATAGGACCTGTGAGTGATCATTTTATTACCACTATATTAGATTTACTTATTTTTTTTTTTGGTGTTTATGGGTGTGTACCTGCGTGTATGTTTGTGTACCAGATGCATAGACATACGTGCCAGAAAAAGGCCTGGTCTGAGATCTGGAACTGGAGCTGGCATGTGAATGGCTGGAATCAAACATGGGTCCTCCGTGAGAGTGGCAAGTACTTTAACCTTAGAGCCACTTCTCTATCCCTAAGTGTTCTTAAAGAGTTTCATGCTGGGCGGTGGTGGTGCACGCCTTTAATCCCAGCACTTGGGAGGCAGAGGCAGGTAGATTTCTGAGTTTGAGGCCATCCAGGTCTACAGAGTAAGTTCCAGGACAGCCAGGGCTACACAGAGAAACCCTGTCTCAAAAAAAAGAAAAAAACAAAAACAAAACAAAACAAGAAAAAAAGAGTTTCGCTATCTAACCCTGGCCATCCTGGAACTGGAGCACACAGAGAGCCACTTGCCTCTGCCTCCCAGTGCTGGGACTAAAGGCTGGGGCCACCACACCCAGTTCATTAGTAAACTTGTTTTAAAAAAAGGTCTATTTATTTACTATATATAGAGTCCTGCCTGCATGTATACCTGAACACCAGAAGAGGGCATCGGAACCCATTACAGATGGTTGTGAGCCACCATGTGGGTTCTGGGAATCAAACCCAGGACCTCTGGAAGATCAGCCAGTGCTCTTAATCTCTGAGCCACCTCTCCGGCCTCCTCATTAGGAAACTTTTAAAAATGATGTGTTTTTTCTTGCCTTAGCAGCAGCCAGGCAGGTACCCTGTTCCTGCCCAGTTGGTCCGTGAGGCAGTATTTGGCAGCTGCTATCTCGTTCTTACTAGTTAAGTGACTATTGCAGTAAATAAACAAATGAATGACAATAAGAGGATAGTGGGATGGGGAATCCAGCCTCTGTTCTTTGTGTCCCCAGCCATCCTGACACGGAAGCCATGGCCTTGTGGCTCTTCAGGAACCTACGCTTTTTGTGTGAGCAGATAGGAGCATGCTGCCCATCCTCCGATACTATGGAAGCCATGCTTTCTGGTATGTTCATAGCAGATGAGTTCCTGGGGACAATTATTCATTTTGATACTGGAAAAGAAAGCAGTCTTCATTCCTGTGGGTCTAGTGTGAAAGGTCAGCTATGGGCCTCTGTTTTCTTTTTCTTTTTTCTTTTCTTTTTAATGTCTGAGTGTTCTTTTTTTTTTTTTAAGATTTATTTATTTTATATATGTGAATACAATGTCACTCTCTTCAGACACACCAGAAGAAGGCATCAGATCCCATGACAGATGGTTGTGAGCCACCATGTGGTTTGCTGGGAATTGAACTCAGAACCTCTGGAAGAGCAGCCTGTGCTCTTAACCCCCAAGCCACCTCTCCAGCCAATCTTATAGAGAGAGGCTTTTCTCAATTGAGGTTCCATCCCCTCAGATGACTATAGCATAAAGTATTAATAAAATCTTAGAAGTCTTTACCATAAACTTGGCTTCTTTAAGTAGTTAGGTAAATGCTTGTGTCTCAGTCAGGCGGGCCGTGGCAGGCGTAGGAGTTCACGGAGGGCCAGGTGCTCTGCACGTGAGCAGTTCTGCAGTCTGCACACGTGTACTCCCTTGAGCTGGGTCAGCATGAGCCACTGCTGTTTGGAGACCATAATGCATATAAATTACTTTGAATATTTTATCTTTCAGGTCTTGTGCAACTGTTAATTTCAAGGGGATTTCAGGGAAGCTCAGATCCGAGAAAACTCGTTGAGCCTGAAAGGATGCCCCAGGTAGAAGGAAAGGCAAACGCTGGAGGAGGGTTGGGCTTTTTTGTCTCTGTGTAGCCCTGGCTGTCTTGGAACTCACTCAGTAGTCCAGGCTGGCCTTGAACCTAGAGATCAGCCTGCCTCTGCCTCCCTAGTGCTGGGATTAAAGACATGTACTACTGTGCATTTCTTGACCTTGAGTTTCTAATCTTTTTTTTTTTTTTTTGGTTTTTCGAGACAGGGTTTCTCTGTGTAGCCCTGGCTGTCCTGGAACTTACTCTGTAGACCAGGCTGGCCTCGAACTTAGAAATCCACCTGCCTCTGCCTCCCAAGTGCAAGTTTCTAATCTTGATTCCACCTCCTAAGTATGTTGGGATCATAGCTGTGCACTAACTACCACTCCCAATTGTATGATGTGCTAGGGACCAAAATCAAAGGCTTACCTCTCTGTAAAGTTAATCTGCCTATATGCCTGCCTACATTTGCCCCCCACTTACTCTCTCTCTCTTTCTCCCTCTCCATCTCCCTCTCCCCCTCTCTCTCTCTCTTTCTCTCATACACACACATACACACACACACACAC
>NW_022196905.1:261830214-261834780 GCF_008632895.1 Mastomys coucha | reverse complement strand
CACACACACACACACACACACACACACAGCAGAACATGGATTTATTAAGGAAGTGAGAAAGAGCTCCCAGGAATGAGGCAGCTTCTTCTTTTGCTTCAGCATAGCAAGGCGTTCTCCTGTGTATCACCAGCATGTGACTGCTTGAGAATTACTGAGTGGATCTGTGTTCTCTTGACAGGTTGCCACTGACGTACTGCAGAGAATGCTGGCTTGTAAGTTGCTTGCTCTGAGCCTCCAGATATAAGTGACTCATTCCTTCACTACCAGTACCAGTTCTAGCAGATATATATAGAGAGAGAAAGAGAGAGAGAGAAAGGGGGGGGCAAATAGGCAGGCATATAGACAGATTAACTTTACAGAGAGGAAAGCCTTTGATTTGGTCCCTATACACACACACACACATATATACATATATATGCATGCATGTGTGCATATATCTCTGTGCACAGAGGCCGGACAATGGTGTTACTTCTGCTGTAAATAGAGTTATAGACAGTTAAAAGCTTCCAGGCAAGTGCTGGGAATTGAACCTGGGTCATCTGAAGAGTGCCCTGGATGTCCTGGAACTGTACTCTGTAGACCAGGCTGCCGTTGAACTCAGAGATCTGCCTGCCTCAGCCTCCCGGGTGCTGGGATTAAAGACAGGCAGAACACTGACCTTGCACATTCCATCCCTAGTCCCACAGAATGTCTAGAGTGATGAAGTGTCACCAGCTCTGTTCAGCATTCACGGTCCTGTGAGCTCTCCTTAACTTTCCAGCTTACAGATCCCAGTGCTCTGGTGGGACTTAGATGTCTTGGCAGACCTGGAGATTCTGAATCTCCAGAGGCCTGTGACAGACAATTGACCTTTTGTCTGAGAGCACTTGGGGTGACAGAGGACAGGGACCCTCATGGAGCTGATCTTGTTTTTCCACCCTGTGTTCTGTCGTCAGTTTCACTTGATACCCTGGATGCTAATCCACAGTCGACTTTGGATTGCCAGGCAGTGAGTGGCTGGTATGTCTGGGAGGCGTGCTGTTTGTGTGAAAGACATCTAAGCATGGCCTCTTAAACACTGGGGTGGTAGTGGTAATCAGCTGGGTACGCTCTGTTGGTTGGTGACCTCGGGGAAGATTGTTGCTAAAGCCCAGGAGGTCTGTCCAGCCTTTTCTGAGGTGGGACGAGAGATCTCTTTCTTACTGTAGAATCCTGTTCAGCCTCCAGATTTCTAGGGTGTGGGACCCCAATGGTCCTTCAGTCCCACTTTTCTGTCATGTGTGTGTGACCTCCCTCCGTGTCTGTTTTCAGCTATGGTATGCAGTTCCAGCCTTCCTAGTGTGTCTAGCTTCTCGGCTGCTTCTAGACTCTTGACATTCTCAGATGGCTCCCTTCTCTCTTGATGAAACCACATGTCCCATGATTTGCTTGACACCTGTGGCTTCATGGCCTGCTAGAGAAAGTGCTTTCCAGGCATGAAGGAGGGTCAGCCCCATTGGTTCTTAGACACAATCCAGGCTTTGGACAGTGCTTTCTCTCTTGGGCACTCCCTCATGTCATTTGCAGGATCACTGTATACTCGGGACATATATGCTGTGGTTTGGTAGCAGAGGATTCTCTGAATAGCTTCTTCAGTCACACGCTAACTCAGATTCTGACATACAAGCCCGTGCTGAAAGGTAGGCCACCGCACCATGTCTGCTGTCTGCCCATTTTGGGGTCTCTTCCCCTATACCTATGGTAGAACTCTCACAGAGATATCAGTGACCCTTAGGTAGGCTTGTGGATGTCCTCTGCAGGCTCCTGAGTGCTGAGACCCTAGAGGTGAAATGGAATGCTTTAAGACCTCTTGAGATTATGACACTATCCCAGAGTCTGGCATCCTTGTTGTCTGGAACCAACATTCCCTCAGATTCTGAGGAATGACCTCAGTTAACAAAAGGAAATGTATCAACAGTACTTGAAAAAATTAAAACAGTTGACATTGAAACTTTTATAAACCAGGGTATTTGTGGTGGTTGGGTTTGGTGGTTTTTGATTTTTAATAAATGCTGACTTGAAGTTTTTTGTTCTCCCTCCCCAGTGTCAGACGCCATTCAAATGCAGAAAGAGTGGAGCTTTGCAAAGACACACCACCTGCTCACAGATCTGTACTGCAGGGTGAGTGTGGGGTCGGCCCACTCTGTACGGTGGGGATTTCAGGTGTAAGACTAGATCAGACTGGCTCCTGTGGGCACTACCTGTGTGATAAGATTCAGGAATCTCCAGCAGGAGAAGCATCCTCACCAGGATTGCAGTTCAGGATCAGAAGACTGAACTTGTCATCATTGGGCAGAGCCTTTCCTTCTCAGAACGAGAATTCTTCCAGCCACTGCTGACCACTGCAGAGAGGAAAAATATGGTGGCCACTGTGGAGGCTCCTCATGGAGTCTGCACTTTTCTGGTGTTGGAGTGGAGGGACTAGACAGAGCAGAAGAGCTGGCCCCATCCGGCAATGGGATACTTGGGTTTTGAAAGGAGCTGGGCTGGGCGGTAGTGGCGCACACCTTTAATCCCAGCACTTGGGAGGCAGAGGCAGGTGGATTTCTGAGTTCGAGGCCAGCCTGGTCTACAGAGTGAGTTCCAGGACAGCCAGGGCTATACAGAGAAACCCTGTCTCGAAACCACCAAAAAAAAAAAAAAAAGGAGTTGGGGTTGTTATTCCAGGTTTTGGTGACCCTGGGTCCAGAGGAGTCAGTTGGCCGTTTGCAGGAAGTCCTGGAGATGCAGGAGGTTAACTGGCAACATGTGCTCTCCTGTGTGTCTACACTGGTGGTCTGCTTTCCGGAGGCACAGCAGCTAGTTAAAGGTATGTGTTCTCAGAGCGAGCCCTGTCATGCTGATGTGATTTGCATGCAAATGTGAATTGCATCCCACACTGTAGAGGCTGAGCACAGAACTGATGCCCATCATTCACTAAGAACTTAATAGAAACCTGTCTGCTTGTGTGTCTGTTAATGTGGGTGCTCCTGTGAGTCTGAGGCAGCTTGTATCCTGCATGAGGTGACTGTTGCCACTCGCGAGCCCAGCTCAGATATTCAGTCACCAGCAAAGCTCTCGTTCTGTGAATGACCTGCCCTCACCTGCCACTGACTATGTCCTAACCTCACAGATTGGGTGGCTTCTTTGATGGCCCGGGCCTTTGAGAGCTACCACCTAGACAGCATGGTCACTGCGTTCCTGATTGTGCGCCAGGCTACTCTGGAAGGCCCCTATGTATTCCCATCCTATGCAGATTGGTTCAAGGTGAGTTACCTGGGAAGCGGGTTAGCTGACAAACTGAGAGTTTAACCTCCGAGTTGTTCCTCCAGCTGTCCCTTATTTTACTTTGTTCTTGTTGTTGAAAAGACGTGCTTTTTTTTTTTTTATTTTACTTTTTAAAATCAACTTCATCAAGATATAATTTAGGGCCAGGCAGTAGTGGCGCATGCCTTTAAACCCAGCATTCAGGAGGCAGAGGCAGGTAGATTTCTGAGTTTAAGGTCAGCCTGGTCTACAGAGTGAGTTCCAGGACAGCCAGGGCTACACAGAGAAACCCTGTCTCAGAAAAAAAAAAAATACACACACACACACACATACATATATGTGTATTAATATATATATATATATATATATATATATATATATATATATATATATATATATATATATATATATATATATATATATATACACATATGTGTATATATAAAATTTAGGGCTGGGGAGAAGGTTCAGTGAATAAAACACCTGTCATGCAAGGACCTCACATTCAAAAGCCCAGAAGCCAACTAAAGTCAAAACAGTAGCATGCTCCTCCATGGCAGCACACACTTGCACAGCAGCATGCACCTCTAGTCCAGCAATCCTACAGTGAGGTGGGAGCCATTGACACAACCCCCGGCTGTCACAGGACAGCTAGCCCAGCATATGCTGGTGACAAAAGACCCTGTCTCAAATGTAACATGGAACCTATGAACAAAATTTTTTATAAGATATAATTTATAAGCCAGGTATGGTAATGCCTTTAATCCCAGCACTTGGGAAGCATAGTAGGTAAGCAGATCTCTTAATTTCAAGGGCAGCCTAATCTATCTATTGAGTTCCAGGCCACGTAGGGTTATATAGTGAATCTATTTCTAAAAAGGAGGAGGAGGAGGGTGGGGAAGGAAGAAGCAGAGGAAGAAAGAAAGAAAAGGAAAAATAAGTGATTTATTTTCATCACCGTTTTTATTCACTTTGGGCAGGTGTGTGTACATGTAGCCCAGAGTACATATGGATTCAGTTTATTTCCATCCCATGGGATCCAGGTCATCTGGCTCATTTAAAAAAAGATGTAATTTAAAATGTACCCAATTTATCTGTGTTGTTGGTTGCATTTTAGTTGACTATATTTGTATGTTAATATTCAAGAGCCTGGTTTTTTTTTGGTTTTGTTTTTGTTTTTTTTTGTTTTTGGTTTTTGGTTTTTGGTTTTTGGTTTTTGGTTTTTGGTTTTTTCGAGACAGAGTTTCTCTGTGTTGCCCTGGCTGTCCTGGAACTCACTCTGTAGACCAGGCTGGCCTCGAA
>NW_022196905.1:261804303-261830071 GCF_008632895.1 Mastomys coucha | reverse complement strand
CCCTGCTCAAGTGCCTGTTTTAATATTCGTAATTTGTGTGTGTGTGTGCCTGTCTGTCTGTCTGTCTGTGTCTGATGGAAGTCAGAGAACAGCCCTTAGAAGTCCTTTCTGTTTACCATTCTTGAGGCAGTTAGACCCAGGAGAGGGGAGCCTGAACATGAAGTGAGTAAAGTCTTAAGCAACAGTCGACTTAATTCAGAGCGTCAGACAGTTTATACTCCGAGGGTAATGGAGGTCATTAATGGATAAGCTAAAGTGAACTCAGTCCTATCTGCTACTCCTGGGAGGAGCAGGGATGCACACACCAAGAACAAGTATATGGTTTTGAAGAAACTGCGATCACAAGACTCTTGCCTTGTTTTCTTGGAGTTTTCTCACAAGCACTCAGAATCCTCACACAGATCCATTCTCGGACAAGTTCCCTGTCTTTGCTGTCATCTGTGTGATATCAGGATGTCAGGCCTGTGTACAAGTGCCCTTACCAACTGAGTCATCTTGATGCCCTGTGTTTTTAAATCAGAATCAACTATGTGGCTAGGCTCTCTATCTACATATTTTTTGTTTTGTTTTGTTTTGTTTTGTTTTTTTGTTTTTTGAGACAGGGTTTCTCTGTGTAGCCCTGGCTGTCCTGGAGCTTACTCTGTAGACCAGGCTGGCCTCGAACTCAGAAATCCGCCTGCCTTTGCCTCCCAAGTGCTGGGATTAAAGGCATGTTCCACCACACCTGGCTAGATATTTTTTAAAACTATTAATGCTGGAGAGATATCTCAGTTGCTAAGAACATTGGCTGCTCTTCCAGAAGTCCTGAGTTCAAGTCCCACCACCTACATAGCAGCTCACAATCTGTAATGGAATCTTATGCTCTCTTCCGGTATGCAGTCAAAGCACCTATATACATAAAATATAAATAAATCTTAAAAAAAATAATAAATGTAAGATGGAGTATTATGACATATGCCTTTAAGGCCAGCGCCCAGATGGCAAAGTGGGTAGATAGATCTCTTGAGTTTGAGACTACATGGTGAATTCCACATTAGCCAGGAGTGAGAACTTGTCACACATATTCAAGCACAACAAACCAACAAAACCCTACTAATTTGGTTGCTAGTTTAGCTCAGCAGTGTTGTATGGGGTCTTTAGATAGATGTAATTTTACTTAGTTTAAAAAATAATTTACTCAGGCAGTGGTGGCGCACGCCTTTAATCCTAGCACTTGGGAGACAGAGGCAGAGGCAGGAGGATTTCTGAGTTCGAGGCCAGCCTGGTCTACAGAGTGAGTTCCAGGACAGCCAGGGCTACACAGAGAAACCCTGTCTCAAAAAAACAACAACAACAAAAATAATAATAATTTTATTATGTTGTGTGTAGGGGTGTTTTTTCCACATGTATATGTGTATACTGTGATATTTTAAAAATGATATTTAATGTGTGTGTGTGCTGGGAACTGAACCCAGATCATCTGCAAGAGGAACAAGTGCTGTCAACAGCTGAGTCATCTCTTCAGTGCCAGAAAAGAGCTTTCCTGTTCCAGGGTGTCAGTGACTTCTGTGACTCCAAATCTAGGTGCATGTCCCTTTGGCTCTATTTAGCCATTCTTGTAGTTAGAAAACAGAACTGGAAGCTAAGTGGCTACAGGCAGCCTTGAGTAGACTCAGTTTTGTCTCAGTCGGGATGTAGGGGTGCTAAGTCTCAATCAGGATGTTGGGGTTGCTGAGCTGCTTTCTTTGCGTGTAGCAGTTGGTGTCTCTGACCTCAGAGTCTCTCAGGGCATTGTCAACAATTCACTTTTGGTGGGTTTTGGTTTGGGGGTTTTTTAAGATCTATTTATTTATTGTGTGTGAGTACACTGTACCTGTCTTCAGACACACCAGAAGAAGGCATCAGATCCCATTACAGATGGTTGTGAGCCACCATGTGATTGCTGGGATTTGAACTCAGGACCTCTGGAAGAGCATCCTGTGCTCTTAACCACTGAGTCATCTCTCCAGCCCACTTTTGGGGCTTTTTTGTTTGTTTGGTTGGTTGGTTGGTTGGTTTTGGTTATTTGAAACAAGGTTTCTCTGTATAGCCCTGGCTGTCCTGGAACTCACTCTATAGACCAGACTAGCCTCAGACTCGGTTCCACCTGCCAGGTGGGATTAAAGAGGTGTGTCACC
Organism: Mastomys coucha; assembly: GCF_008632895.1. NCBI lineage: Eukaryota > Metazoa > Chordata > Mammalia > Rodentia > Muridae > Mastomys > Mastomys coucha. The sequence continues at coordinate 261,827,915 of NW_022196905.1, read as the reverse complement.
ACTGCCTGGCTGAATGCTGTTTTAGTATCTGCAATCCTACATGCAAAAGAATTGTCTGATCTTGGCAAAATGTCTGCTTCCACAAAGCCATCGCAAGGCCTCAGCTCACTTGTAGCTTTATGCTTGGTCTCAAATGGGCACTGCCCGTCTCCTGTGGCCTGCATAGCAGAGGTCTGTGTGCTGTTGAGTGGGCTGGCAGCTTTCACATGTACAAGTTCATGTATGGCAAACTCAGTTATGATTAATTTGTCCCTGCATGCCTTAGCCCTGTCCTCTCACAGTGTCCACAGGTGGCAGGGCTGCCTCAGGCATGACTCTTGTTCCATGATCTCAGTGGCTTTGGTTGGGGTCACGGGGAGCAGCCATTTGGGCCTTTTTCCTTGACTGCCTACCGTGGAGTGACATTTCTGGTTTTGGTGAGTTTGGAGACAAATAAATACCAAGAGAGTCCCAAGCTGGTGAAATGGACATATTTGTTAAGGGCCTCTGTGTTCCTGATACTCACAGGATCCCATACTTACTACTTTTGTTTATTTTTGTTTGTTTTGTTATTGTTTCTGAGACAGGGTCTTATGTAGCCCAGGCTGGCCTCAGATACACTACATAAACTTCCATCCTCAGTCCATCCGTCTCCACTTCCAGAGTGCTGGGGTACAGGCTTGGGGTTTTTGTGTTTGTTTGAGACAGGGTTTCTCTGTGTAGCCCTGGCTGTCCTGGAACTCACTCTGTAGAGTAGGCTGGCCTCGAACTCAGAAGTCCTCCTGCCTCTGCCTCCTAAGTGCTGGGATTAAAGGCATGCGCCACCACTGCCCGGCCACACTTGTTTCTTAGAAGTTGCTGGGGATTGAACTTGGAACATTGTGCATGCTAGATAACACTCCACCAGCTAAGCTCTATCTATACCACCTAGGCTGTATCTACACCAGGTGGGCTGTATCTGCACCAGTTGGGCTGTATCTGCACCAGGTGGGCTGTATCTATACCAGGTGGGCTCTATCTGCACCAGGTGGGCTGTATCTGCACTAGGTGGGCTGTATCTACACCAGGTGGGCTGTATCTGCACTAGGTGGGCTGTATCTACACCAGGTGGGCTGTATCTGCACCAGGTGGGCTGTATCTGCACCAGGTGGGCTGTATCTGCACCAGGTGGGCTGTATCTACACCAGGTGGGCTGTATCTGCACTAGGTGGGCTGTATCTACACCAGGTGGGCTGTATCTGCACCAGGTGGGCTGTATCTGCACCAGGTGGGCTGTATCTGCACCAGGTGGGCTGTATCTGCACCAGGTGGGCTGTATCTACACCCTCTTTTTGTCCGTGTTGTCTTGAGACAGGTTTTGTGTTTAGTCCAATCTGCCCTGGAACTCACTATGTATCCTGGTACCACTCGTCCTGTCTCAGTCTTCCAACTACTGGAATTACAGGCTTGAACCACCTCATCCTGTCCAGAGGTTCTATTTGTTCAGCAATTGTGACTTCTTTAATAAATGTGACTTCTCATCCCTGGCACATTTTAAAGTCTCTGAACGAAACTTCTCTCCTTTTAGTAGCAGTTTTGTGTCTGGGCTGATGTAGCTACTGAACTCTTGTTGGCCAGCACAGCGCAGAGTGGGCTCCTACTTAGAGTAAGCGGCCCCTGGGGCTCATGCGCTTTCGTGCTCTCTTGCTCTCTCCAGGAATCCTTTGGGAGCTCACATGGCTACCACAGCTGCAGCAAGAAAACACTAGTCTTCCTCTTCAAGTTCCTGTCTGACTTGGTGCCCTGGGAAGCCCCGAGGTACATGCAGGTAAGAAGTCAACCGCTGCATCCAAAGGCTGTGTGCTTGTGATGTCCTGTCTCCATGGGTCACCCCAGCTTCCTCTGAGCCAGGGCTGGCTTCTGCCCCTTCTCCAGACAGTTCAGGCGATGCCCAGCATTGATGGACAGTGAGCCAGCACAGGCACCTAGAGCACTCACACGTCCAGCTCAGGGGAAGAGCAAGTATTCTACCAGCGTGTGATAAAGTGCCCGCTGCATAGGCTCTCAGAACGATGCGCAGGTCCAGGTGGGGTCTGGGAAGATACTGAGGAGGAAGAGTGCCTGGGAGGTCAGTGAATGTACACAGGTCGATTTCTGCCTTAAACGAAATGAGGCACATTAATGAATTTTTACCTTGATGGTTTTATGTGTTCAAGTAATAGGTCCTAGAGAGGTGTTCAGCAGTTTGTCCTTCCAGAGGACCCTGGTTCAATTCCTAGCACCCACAGCTGGCTATAACTCCAGTTCCCGGGAAATTTAATGCTCTCCTTTGGCCTTTGCAGGCACCAGGCACACACACAATGGGCAGACATGCACGCAGACTACCATACATACTAAAAACATCCATACATATTAAATTTACTAAAAAAAAAAAAAAAAAAAATCTTCATTAGAGATACCTCCAGATTTACAATGGTCATTTCTTCCAGAAGTTTTTGTTTATTTGTTTGTTTGTTTGTTTTTCAATAAAAGGCATGTATCTACTGTTGGAATATTTGTAACAAGTCTATGATAGTGTATACTTTGAATCCCAGCATTTGGGAGGCAGAGGTAAGATCACCACAAGTGTGAGAGAGGTCTGCTCTGCACAGGCGTTCAGGATAGGCTGGACCGCTATGTGAGACACTGTCTCAAAACAAGAAGAGAAACAAATCTCAAAACCAGAGATGGTGGCACAGTGCTGTTGTCCCAACATTTCCGAGGCAAAGGCAGCAGGATCATAAGTTCTGTCTAGGCCTCCACAGCAAGATGCTGTCTCAAACTCCCAAAGGGTCTGAGACTGGGCATAGTAGTCTATGATCTCAGCCACTCAAGGCCTGGGCGTGAGACCACAGAAGCCCAGGGATTCAAATCCATCGTGAGGAGCAGTGAAACACCATTTCAAACGAGGAGGGACTGCTTGGCAGGGTTACTGTTCTTTGTATCAGCTAACCCCGTCCCCCCTACTTATTTTGAGGCTGAGTACCTGAAGCTCTGATGCTCTGTTTTTGCTAAGTTTAACTTATTTTCCAAAGAGAACAGGATATTCGAGCAAAGGGAATGACAGATTTCAGTCATCGTGGGAAACTAGAGCCAATCCTGTCTTCTTGCCCCGAGTCTGGACCCCCATCTTCTTATACACTATTGTTTGTGGCCAAGCTAACCATTCTTTAAGACTGTCAGGTGCTGGTATAGATAATAGAGCTGTGATCGACACATGCACAGGCACACAGGCACACAAGCACACCAGCATCATTGATGTATCCTGTCTTGAGCTCCTGAGTGTCTCAACCTCCAGCTCTGAGAAGGGAGAGGTCTGGACACCGAGAGCCTTTCTTCCCACTCTCTGACTTTGACCAAAGATCTATGGACTGTGAAGTCATTGTGCAGACTTGTGAGCAAATTCTACTTGTGTTTCCTTTCGTTTTTGACAAATCCTCTCCCGTCCTATCTTTTGACCTCTCCTCATGCTATGCAGCATGGCTGGCTGGCTCTTACCCCTCACTGGACTCGTGGTTCTCCATCCTAGCACCTCAGGTCTGTTTCCTATAATCTCAGCCAGAGCTATGAAGCATGTTGTTTACTCACAGGCCTGACTTGGCATGGACCCTGACGGTCTGCTCATGCAGTACCCTTTCTCTAGGCGACAGGGCCCGTGGTGTGGAGCTGCTGGGTGTCCTCAGAGCTCCATACCCGTGCCTTCCCTCCCATTCACAGAACCTGGTTTCTTCATTTTCTCCCAAGAAGGAAGGGCCTTCTCTTGTGGGTTTTTTTTTTTGTTTTTTCTTTTGAGACAGTATCACTAAATACTTCTGGCTAGCCTAGAGCTTGCTATGTAGACCAGGCTGGCCTTGAATTTGACATGATCCTTTTGTGTGCTGGGACTACGGGTGTGCATCATTACAACCAACTCCTTGTGAGTTGATTTCAGTAGTTACACGTCTCATGCCTGCTAGTGAACATCTCTTACCATCAACTTTGTATCTCATTAGCATGTACCGCTCAGGTCCCAGGGAACCCGTGGCATTCTCTCCTGTGGCCTGACACTGCTGTGCTGTGTTCTCTTGTAGGTGCATATTTTCCACCCACCTCTGGTGCCAAGCAAGTACCATCCCCTCCTCACAGACTACATCTCCTTGGCCAAGACGAGGCTTGCTGACCTTAAGGCAAGTCTGGCCCCTGCCTTAGCCTTGCCCGGGAGCACCCAGTGTGCATCTTTGTACTCACGTGCTTATTTTGCCCTCTGAAGGTTTCCCTGGAGAATGTGGGACTCTACGAGGATTTGTCATCCCCTGGGGACATTGCTGAGGTAATGAACGTTGCTTTTGGTTGACCCATGGTCTTTGGTTCCCTCGCCTCTGGACTTGAGTATTTTGGCCCTCCATATCCTCTACTTGGTTCATCACTAGTGAGGCTGGGTTGGCTGTTTTCCTGAAAGTGTTTTGTTTGTACTGTCCGTTGGAGTCTTTGTTTGACAACACTCGCAGAGGAGAGTAGCCATGTCCAAAGACAGGCCTGTGCTGCAGTGAACATTCTTCGGGATTTTTTAGTTTACAGTTTTTAAATTTAATTTAATTTTATCTACTTTTTGTTGTTGTTGTTGTTGTTCTTTCAACACAAGGTCACTTTGTGTAGTGTGGCTGACCTGGAATTTGATCTGTAGGTCAGCTGGCCTCAAAGAGCTCTGCCTGCCTCTGCCTCCAGAGCGCTGGGACTAAAGGCTCCAACCAACCTGACCTGATTTTCTATGGTGCATGTGCAGAAGTTAGAGCAGAACTCACAGGAATTGGTTCTCTCTTCTCACCTCATAGATCCTGAGGGTTGAACAGCAGCTTGGTGGCAAACACTTTATACCTCCTGGACCATCTTGCTTGGCGCATTTTTATTTTTTTATAAAATATGTCAGAGGGATGGGCCATGCCTGTGCAATGTGGAGGTCAGAGGAAAACTTTGTGTTTTCTCCTTCGTGAGGATCCAAGAGTTCTAATTCAGGTTTCCCAGGCTGGTATGGCAGGTACCTGTTAATGATGCAATGAGCCATTTTGCCTCTCTGTTTCTCTCATCCCCATTTTTTTTCTGTAGCCCAGACTGGCTTTAAACTCCTCAGCTTCCTGGGTACCTGGATTATTTGCCACCATACCTAACTTTGACATTTAATAATGTTTTTAAATCTCAAATTTAAGCCTCTATCCTGGCCTGGCCCACCCCATGTGGAAACCTTCTTCCACCTTCTCTCCTGGAAGAGAAGCAGGGGTCGGGTGGTAGGGGGGGAGAGAAAGTAAGTGCAGTTGGGATGGTGGCACTGGCTTTTGGAGCTGAGCTGACCCTAGAGCTCACATGAGTCCAAACAGCATGGCCTGGGGGATGTGGGAATGTTCCAGGTTGAACAGTCCCCATCTCACCCTTTACCTCTACAGTATGTAAAACTCAGGGCAGCAGGACCAAGTTGCTTCCAGGTTTTTCTACTTGTTTTACTCACTTTCAAATCTTCTTCCTTTTTCTTTCCCTCCGTGTATGAAACTAGCGTGAGAGCCAAGCAGTCCAGGATGTTAAGAAGGCCATCATGGTGTTTGAACAAACAGGGAAGATCCCAATGCCTGTCCTGGAGGCCAGGTAGGAACAGGCTGCCGGGGAGCACCTGCATGCTACAGCATGTTCAAATCAGGGGAGTACCTGCTGCCTACAGCATGTTCAAATCAGGGGAGCACCTGCTGCCTACAGCATGTTCAGATATGGCCATGCCGACACTACTATACTGAGAGTCTTGAAGTCAGTTCCCTTGTGATCTCAGGGTCACATGGGATAGAGGGGTCACATTCTGTCATGATCCACAGATCGGTGTGGATGCTGTGTCAAAGATGAGGTCTGAGGTAGCATAGAGTGAGGGCAGGTCTATGTCTAATTTTGGTCTGCAACTTCTATGTAGAACAGGCTGGCTTCAATTGAAACTCAGTGCCTGCCTCTGTCTCCTAAGATCAGTGCCTTCACATCAAGCCTGTGTTCACTTCTGCGACAGCACACAGTACCCTCGATATTTGAAACAGGCATTAGATGGTACCTATTTGAACCCATGTGAGAATAAAGGATTATTGACCCACAGGTTAGCAAGAGATTTTTTGTTTTGTTTTGTTTTGTTTTTTGAGACAGGGTTTCTCTGTGTAGCCCTGGCTGTCCTGGAGCTCACTCTGTAGAACTGAGAAATAACCTCAGAACTCAGAAATCCGCCTGTCTCTGCCTCCCAAGTGCTGGGATTAAAGGCGTGCGCCACCACTGCCCAGCAGCAACAGATTTTTTTACTTGGTGCTTCTGGAATGACCAGTGTGGACGCAGCCTGGGGAACTGGGTAGCTTTATTGAGTTCATTGTGAGCCCTGAGCATCTTGTACTGCGATTGCTCTCAGTGACCTAAGCCCAACTTATCATCCCCCAAGATCACCTCTAAGCAGAAAGCTCATGGTGGCCCCATCGAAACCCCCATGGCCTTAGAACAGTGAAGACAAAGAAACCAAAAACCAACCAAACAAAAAAAAACATGGCTGAAGCCCAGGTGTGGTAGCACACACCTTTAATCTCAGCACTTCAGAGGCAGAGGCAGGAGGAGCTCTGTGAATTTCAGGCCAGCTAGCAATGCTGAGATATTGAGATATTGTCTCAATTAAACAAACCTAACCAAACCCCACATAATGAGTGTTAGGGCCTGGCCAGACCTGGAGACACCCACTTGTAACCTCAGTGCCTGAGACATAGGGGCGGGTAGAACAGGAACTCAGGGTTTTGTCACATTAGTGCGTTTGAGGCCAATGGGGCTACATAAGGCTCTGTCTTACAAAATGGAAGGAGTCAAAATAGAGAGGAAATCCTTGGGGCATGAGCCGCTTGGAGGGAAAAGCCTTTCTCCTGCATTCATCATAGTGTGTCTACCTTTCTATGCCACAGCATATTCAGGAGGCCTTACTACGTGTCACACTTCCTCCCCGCGCTGCTTGCACCGAGAGTGGTGAGTATATGTCACCTTCTGCTGTCTGAGCTGTCCGTTCACTGCCCCTACTCACAGGAGTACTCTCCTCACAGCTCCCGGAGGTTCCTGACTCCCGGGGCGCCTTTATAGAGACTCTGAAGAGGTAAGCAAGAACTTCACAGGGGCTGCTCTGTGTCCAGGGAGTTTTGGTAGTTTATTTGGTTGTGTGGTTGTGTAGTTGGTTTTTGGTTTTTCGAGACAGAGTTTCTCTGGGTAGCCCAGGCTGTCCTGGACTCGATTTGTACTCAGAGATCCATCTGCCTCTGCCTCCTGAATGCTAGGATTAAAGGCATGCACCACACCAAGCTTTTCCAATGGGTTTTAATGGGACAAAGAATTTCAGTTCTTTTATAAAGAAAATTTACCACACATGTGTTTTATTCCTAAGATAATTGACTCCAAATTAGTTGGTCAAGATCTTTAAAAAAACAAAAACAAAACAAAACATGGCAAGAGATGGATTTAGAAGAAGGAATGAGAACCCTGGAAAGCCTCCCATTCAGAGATGTACGAGTGACCTCTGGTTATGTGCAGAGGATGAGGCCTCATCTGGCTGGCCCACAGGATGGAGCCAACAGCCAACTGCTTCATGTCTGAAAGGCCTTCCTTCCTGAGGGATGTGGGAAGCTACCTCTAGTTTTAGGATGTAACAGGACAAAGGGTACAGAGCCTGGAAAGTAAAAATTATTTTTCATATTTAATAGTAAGATTATTTCTTAAGCTAGTGAGGTGGCTCAGTGGATAGAGGCTTACTGTCACTCCAGACAATCTGAGTCCAATCCCCAGGACCAAAATGGTGGAAGGAGAGACCATCCCTGAGATTCTTATTTATTTATATACTTATCATCATATTTATTTATTTACTTATTTGATATAGAGTATCACTTAGTAGCTCTGGAACTCAGAAATACCCCCATCTCTGCCTCCTGAATACTGGGATTAAAGTTTGTGCCACCATTCTGGCCTTTATTTATTTATTTATATAGAATATTTAAAATATTTGCAGCCCTTCCTCCCACAATGTTTCCTGAGCCTTAGTGTATTTAAGAGCCACAGATAGGTGAAGGGCTGTGAGTCACCATCCTTTATACTCTAGACAGCCATTGCAGTCATCACCTTCCAAGTGTGGTTGCCTTGCAGCAGCCACATAAGACAGGCCCTGTCGGGCTGGTGAGGTGGCTCAGCGGGTAGAAGCACTGACTGCTCTTCCAAAGATCTTTAGTTCAAAATCTCAGCAACCACATGGTGGCTCACAACCACCCGTATTGAGATCTGACACCTTCTTCTGGTGCATCTGAAGACAACTACAGTGTACTTATGTATAATAATAAATAAATCTTTGGGCCAGAGCGAGCAGAGGTCCTAAAGTCAATTCCCAATAACTAACTATCTGTACAGCTACAGTGTGTACTCAGATGCATAAAATAAATAAATAAGTAAATCTTTAAAAAAAAAAAAAAGATAGGCCCTGTCTACAACCAGCAGAGCAAGGGGGTCATGGAGCATATTTCTTACTGCTGAACTAGTGGTTATTGATAGAAATATTGTCCTGAGCTGTGCACCCACTGCTCAGCCCATGAGGCTCCAAGGGAGCTATGTAAATAGTTGTGAACAGGAAGAGGTCTGTAGATGAGGTCATGGGGAGGTGGAGAGGTGGGAGTAGGGTAGTCAGATCACATCGTGGGCATGTGTGAATTTGTCAAACAACAGGTTTAAATAATAAAAAGAAATTCACATACACAGGAAAGTAAAGTTAAGCTTAAAGCATCTGACTAAATAGCATCCATTACTTTTAACTTCAGTTGGCCATACAGTAAATAGAAACATTAGCTCAACCTCTGTTGGAAGGCTATCATGCAAATATAGAAAGTTCTGTTTTTAAAGAACAAACACCACAAGCCATCTGTGTTAGTTAGGGTTTTACTGCTGTGAAGAGACAACCAGGACCAAGGCAACTCTTATAAAGACAAACATTTAATTGTGGCTGGCTTACAGTTTCAGTGGTTCAGTCTGTCACCATCATGGCGGGAAGCATGGCAGTGTCCAAGCAGGCATGGTGCTGGAGGAGCCAAGAGTTCTACATCTTGATCCAAAGGCAGCCAGAAAGGGACTGGCTCATCTGCACTGGGTGGAGTTCGAGCATAGGACCTCAGAGCCCACCTCACAGTGACACACTTCCTCTAACAAGGCCACACCTCCTAACAGTGCCACTCCCTGGGCCAGGCATATTCAAACTACCAGACAATCCATATGTTGCTGTCTTTTGAAACAGTCTCATGTAGCCCACACTTGAACTTGTTATGTAGCTAAGGTTGGCCCGGAACTGCTGCTCCTCCTGCTTTCAACTCTTAATCCCAGAGTACAGGTATCCACTACTACACCTGGTTTTATTTGTTTTCAGACAGGTCTTACTGTGTAGCTCAGGCTAACCTCCTTACATCTATCTCCTAAGTGCTAGGATTACAGGCATGGATCACCATGTCTGACTGGAACTTCATTTGATGCCTGTGTCTCTCAGGTACCTTGGCTGCGTTTAGTATCTTATAATATGAATTGGGTAACTTCTTTCTGTTTGCTGGAACTATTTGTTGAGTCCAAGATTCTGCTCTACTGAAAGTTTAGCAGAATGTGGTATAAAAACATTAGTTGGCTGACTTTGCAGAGTCATAGACGTTGGCTATGGACCCAGTTTTGTAAATGATTGTTAGTTTAGTCCAGGGCTTTATTTCTTTCCTCTTCCTCTTCATCATCTTCCTCCTCCTCCTGTCTTCCTCTTCCTCTTCTTCCTCCTCCTTTCTCTCTTCTCCCTTCCTCCTCCTCCTCTTTTTATTTTTTTATTTTTTGGTTTTCCGAGGCAGGGTTTCTCTGTGTATCCCTGGCTGTCCTGGAACTCACTCTGTAGACCAGGCTGGCCTCGAACTCAGAAATCTGCCTGCCTCTGCCTCCCAAGTGCTGGGATTAAAGGCATGCGCCACCACCGCCCGGCTCTTTTTTTTTTTTAAGGATCCTATGTAACTTTTATTTGCAGCTGAGCCCTGCATTACATGCAGTACTTGACAGGTGGAAGCAGGAAGTAGAGGTGGGCCCATGTCTGAGATTGTGAGGATAGCTTAGTCTTCATAACAAGTTCCAGGTCAGCCAGGGCTACCTAGTAAGACATTTTCTTATCAAGAGAAAACAACCACAAAATTTTATTTCATCTAGTTTTTTATCTTCTTGTGCTGAGAATAGAGCCCAGGGCACAGCGTGCACTAGGCAAGGCCTTTACCACTGAGCTAGACTCCTACTCCTATGCAAGCTTCCCTCACTGACAGTGTTTGTCATAGTGACCTGAAGTGTTGATAGGAACCAGGGCTGTCTGTGTTTGCAGTGGCGTTGGCCACAGCCACCTGGCCACATGGACCTACCCAGGCATCTCACTGAGTAACATGCAGCTCTGGGTGCCCCTGGAAATAAACACACACAGAGAGCTCGGCACAGATATTCTCGTGGAACTATGAGGCTGCTGCAGCCCTACCTTCTGAGACTGGCAAAATTCAAACAGGAGGCAGTGCTCCAAAGAAGAAACCCAAACACAGGCCAGAGCCATTGTAAGAGAGGCAGTCTAGACATGGTCACACAAGCTGCTGCCTGTCCCCTGAATATTTTAATGATTTTTAAAACCCTGGATGTAATTTGTTTTCTTCTAACTAGTAAATGGCTAGGGATGTAGCCTTGTGGTAGATTGCTTGCCTAGTGTGTTCATTCCCAGCACCGAAAAAAGGAATAAAACACAAAACGATACAGCGTACACTGTTGTGATGACATTGGAGCCTAAACCCTGTCCTAGCTGATGATGGCATTGCTTTCTTTTTATCTAGAGCAGATAAGATTCCTTCGTCGTTATACGATGCCTACCGCAAAGCCTGTGCCACCGCTGAGAAGCAGGCTGAAAGTAAGGCTCTTGGTCACCTTTAGTTCCTGTACTTTGCATTTCTGTGACATGCTGGTCCTCAGTGGACATATTTTTCTCACCCAGGTGCGGCAGGCCTGTGACTTTGCCTGACCATGGTACCTGGAGACCAAACAATGAGCTCATGGGCTTATTGTCTTGGAGGTCTTGACAGTTAGCCACGCCCCTCCCTTCTAGGAAGCATGGTGTGCTCTGTATTTGATGTCTCCATGTACAGTTCAAGCCCCACAGCATACCGCAGTCAAGTGCGATTATTTTCTAACTGGACAGTTTGCTTTGTAGGAGGTTGCAGGGTTTTTTATTTTATATGTGCACGTGTTATTGCCTATTGTATGTCTGTGCATTGTGTGTATGCCTGGCGTCTGCAGAGGCCAGGAAAGGGGGTCAGATCTCTAGAAGAGACAGTAGTAAGCCACTATGTAGAATCAAACCCAACAGCTATTAACCACGGAGCCATCTGTCCAACCCTGGGATGGGGATCTTTGTACCTATGAGAACAGTGATATAGCTAGCTGGTTAACCCTAGGAAGCTGTGACCCGTGAGCTGGCATCCCTGCCAAGTGGGGCTGGCATGTCCTACCTGCTCCATTCCTCAGCGCCATGTGGCTCTGACAGCAGTGAGAGCAGCATCAAATAAAGGAGCCGGTGTTCAGGCTTGGTCTTTGTAGCTTAAATTATTTATTAACGTACTTACATTAAACAGGGTCTTTTGTATCCTTGGCTGGCCTTGAACTTCTGAGCCTTCTGCCTCCACCTGCCAAGAGCTGGGATCACAGGCATGTGCAACCATCCCCAGTTTTATGTGTAGTACTGGCATGGAGCCCAGAGCTTTGCATGCTGGGCAAGCATTCCACCAAGTGTGTGTGTGTGTTTCACAGTTATATATGTCACTTTTTTGTAATTCTTAAAATTATGTTATTTTCTGTATATGGGTGTTTTGCCCCAATATGTATGTGTGTGTGGTGTCCTCAGAGGCCAGAAGAGGGCATCAGAGACTGGAGATACAGATGGTTATGAGCCACAGTGTGTTTGTTGGGACTCAGACCTGGGTTCTCTGGAAGAGCAAGCATAGCTCTTAATCCCTGAGCCATCTCTCCAGGCTCTCTCCTTTTCTCTTCTTTTTTTGTGTGTTGCTAGGAGTTAAACCCAGTGCCTTGAACACTATAGGCACGTGTTCCATCTTGAGTGACATCTTCTGTGTCGATGTTTTTATTTTTGGTATTATATGTAATTTCCACCATCATCAACGAGAAGACCTTCCAGAGACTGTGCCTGCTCTCTACACAGTGGAGTGCACATCTGAGATACACGGCTGTGGTGCTCAGCAGTGGTCGCAGCAGCATTTCCCCAAGCATATGAACTCTTTGTATTTATAATAATGTCATTGAGTATGATTACCACTTGACCTAATCTTTAAAATGTCCCTCCCTGGTTCAGATGCCACCTCAGCTCAAAGGGCAGAACCTGACTGTGCTGAACAGCCCCTGGGACTGCTCACAGCAGCACTCGAAGAGCTCAGAGCTTTAATGACAGACCCTACCCAATACAGTGGTGAGAAACGGGGATGAGGCAATGTGTGGTGGTGTCTGTACTCTGGGTGCCTGCATGCTGCCATAGTGACAGAGGCTGGCCTGTCATTCCTGGAGCTCAGTACTCGGCAGATGAACCTGCCCAAAGACTAGACGTGGTGAGATTCAGAGTGGTGGGGATGGTGGCTTCTATATCCACCCTGGACAGGACCAGAGAGATGGGGATACTGTCGCAGTGCTTGGGGCCGGAGAGATACCTCAGCAACTTCTCTTCTGTCCTCCAGGCACCATTCCTCACATGCACATATCCACACAGAGCATACACAATTGTGCACAACCCCAAAAATCTGTTTTTAATGCAGAATAGACTTGACTTTACTATGGATTGATTTTACAGAGGCCGAGACGGCCTTTCAGGGAAGCACTATGAAGCTTGTACGTTGCTACAGCTTTGCTGAGGCTGTAGCTCGTTCATACACCCTTCTTCAGGGCAGGGGTTCAGACATCCAAGCATAGCCTCCTAGGCTGCTATGTAAAACGTGGTGCTGTGTGTGGCCTTGTGTGTACGTATGAGTGCCTGTTGCGTAGCCCAGGCTGGCCTAAGTTTTGGAGCTCAATAATACTCCTGTCTCAGCCTCCCATTCGCCACCACATCCAGCCGAGAATGTAGCGGTTTGTGGGGCATTAGGAAGAGTGCCAGTGATTAGCACAAGGCTAACAATGTCAGGTCAGCTCTGACAAAGCAACAGAAGTTGGCGTACTTGGGTGAGTCACTGAGGCCTTTGTAGTGACCCTCTGTCTCCGGGCTCTGTGAGGCTCTGTGCTTAGACAAGTGCAAGTGCCACACCTCAGGCTGTGGCCGCTGCAGTCTGACTCCCCTTTCATTCAGAGCAGGCTTCACGTTGGGTGTGACAGCTTGGCCAGTGCTCCCTAGCATCCTGTGAGGCCACGCCAGTGCTTCTTCATGTCGTTCTTCCTATGCCTTACATAACTGCGTCTGTGTTTGCAGTTATATCTGCTCAGGTGGCTGTGGTTTCTGAAAGACTAAATGCTGCTCTGGGACCCAGCAATGTTGATGGCAGCAGTGTCCGGAGATCAAAGATTCAGCTTAGTGTCCTTCCTCCTACACTCCAGAAACAGGACCAGGCGGTATGTCCATGAGGCCTCAAGACCCAGTGGTGGCCTTTCTTAGATTATATAAAAGGTGTGCAGTGAGATGTTGAGCACTCAGGCACTAGCCAGGACACTGTTGGTCAGCCTCATCTGTCTGCTTGTTGCTAAAACGTTCTTAATTCCACTTTGTAGCTGAGGCTTTGTGTCTCCACATCCCAAGTGTGGGATTACAGGTGTGCTGGGATTACAGGTGCGCTGGGGTTACAGGTGTGCTGGGATTACAGGTGCGCTGGGATTACAGGTGTGCTGGGATTACAGGTGCGCTGGGGTTACAGGTGTGCTGGGATTACAGGTGTGCTGGGATTACAGGTGCGCTGGGATTACAGGTGTGCTGGGATTATTTTGTGTTGCACCAACTCGTTGTTGCATTTCAACAAGTCCATGTGACAAAAGCTGTTTATAGCAGCAGAGCCTGTAATGTTTACTCTTCTGTCCTGTACAGTCAGTGTTTTCCTATCTTCCCATGAGGCACCTTCAAATCTCTAGCTTGTGTGGTAACACGGTACACTGATTCAGTTCCATGATTTGGCTTCAATTTACATTGTAACTTCCTTTCTCAATGCAAGCCTGGCAGCCTGAATTTGATCTCTATTTCCCATGAGGTGGTAGCAGACAAATGGCTGGCCTACACACACACACACACACACACACACACATTTACAACACAAAATAAATAAAAGTCATGTACAGCCTTTGCTATGGTCCTTGCTGTATAGGCCTCTTCTTGTCACTCTCAGATGAGAGCCCATGGCTTCATAGTGATGTGTTTCCTCCTAGATTGTGGATCTCCTGCTCACAGCCTTCTGTCAGAACCTAATGGCAGCCTCTAGCTTTGTGTCCCCAGAGAGGTAAGGTAGATTTGCATCTGTCCTGGGGTACTGGGACCATAGGCCAAGCAAGGCAAGCTCTGTTCCGAAGATGGATGACGAGGCTGAGCTTGTCAGATGAAGATGCCATTGAAGATCGATGTTCTGTGTTTTATAAAGACCACTGTTTGTCAGAGCCCTGGCTTTCACATGCCTAGACTGGTCATGGAAACAATGTACAAAGCTCTAACCTGCCAGTGACTTCTCTGACTCTGCAGGCAGAGCCCCTGGGCTGTCCTTTTCGTGAGGACCCTTTGTGGACACATGCTTCTCCCTGCAATACTCACTCGGCTCTGCCAGCTGCTCCACCACCAGGTAGGCGCCTGCATCCTGCAGGTCACATTGCAGGCTGTGCAGAGCCTAGACTGATGCCAGCTGCTGCTCTTCAGTGGTTTTGAGCTATCTAGCTAGGGAACAGACTGTCAGTAATGTTGTCCTTATTTCAGGGCCCAAGCTTGAGTGCCCCTCATGTACTGGGCTTGGCTGCTCTTGCTGTCCATCTGGGTGAGTGCAGGTCCATGCTTCCAGAGGTGGATCCAGGTGTTCTTGCTCCTGCCGGCAGCCTTTGTGTCCCTGACTTCTTAAACAGCCTCCTGACCTGCCGCACGAGGGACTCTCTGCTCTTCTGCATGAAGTAAGCCATGCCTGAGTTTACCAGCTGTTGTCTTCCCTTCTTGAAAAGTGATAGATATTCAGCAAATAAATTACGAGAGGACACAGGCTGGAGAGATGGCTCAGTGGTTAAGAATACTGGCTATTCTTCCAGAGGACCTGGGTTCTATTCTAGCACCCACGTGGCAGCTCACATCTATTTCCAACTCCAGTTGAAGAAAGCCTGACTCCCATCCAACTGGGAAAGGATAGTTAGGTCGCCTCTTCTGCCGACACAGGGTTCCCCAAGATCCATCAAGTGGAAAGAGCAGAATATGAAATTCTGCTAATGCTTAGGAAGGGACATGTAAGAACAGGTAAAGAAACTGGGCTGTAGTAGTGCATGCCTTTAATCCCAGCACTTGTGAGGCAGAGGGAGGTGGATTTCTGAGTTCAAGGCCAGCCTGGTCTACACAGTGAGTTCCAGGACAGCCAGGGCTATACAGAGAAGCTATGTCTAAAAAACAAGACAGAAACTAAACGGAGATAGTGGATAAGCGTGCACTGTGTTTCCTGCCGGCTCTGATGTTGAGTCATCTGTAGCTCACGGGTGTTGTGCTGTGCCATGGTCACTGGGGCTTACATCTCCAGCAGCGTTGTCTCTTGTTGCTTGTGACATTTATGGGCTCCTTGGAATGGGTGTGAGGCTGCCCAGGCATGGGTGGTGATGCCGGCTTAGCACCGGCTCAGCACTGTTCTTGCTCAGTCTCCCTTTCCTTCTCACTGCTTCCATCTTTGTAGGCAGCGCTGCAGCTGGTGGTGTCTGCTAGGAACCGAGCTGTACTCTAGCTGAGGCTATCCTGCTGTGCTGGAGCAGACACTGCCTTCCCTAAGACATGGAACATGTTTTCTCTGTAGCTCTTCAGCCCCTTACACAGGAAAACAAAACAAAATAAAAACCCCACAAGCGATGCTCACCTGAGCAGGAGGCACCTACACCTCCTTCCTGGCTGCGCCTTTCACCTTTCGGTGAACGACTGACCGAGAGCCAGGCAGGGTGCACGTCGTTCCTCCTAAGTCTTGGTATGGCTCTTCACACACACCAAGCAAGTGAGCCTTTGCTCACACATGCTGTGTGTCTGTCGTGTCTCTGCCTTCAGTGTGGATGTGACTTCTCGTTTAAATTCTTTTTTTTTTTTCAAGATTTATTTTATGTATTCACCATTGCTCTCTTCAGACCCCATTGCAGATGGTTGTGAGCCACCATGTGGTTGCTGGGAATTGAACTCAGGGACTCTGGAAGAACAGTCAGTCTTAACCTCTGAGCCATCTCTCCAGGCCAGATGTGAGTTCTTGGAGGTAGCCTCTCTCTCTGAGGAGGCACTGAGCCTGAAGCAAGGTGGTCCAACAGTCCTTCACGTCAAGGAGTGACCTCAGGCCATGTCGTCCAGGACACACGGAAGTTTCAGTCAGTGAACTCAGTTTACTTTCCCTTCACTGCAGATTCTGCACAGCAGCGATTTCCTACTGTTTATGCAAGTTCTCTGCCCAGCCCCCTGCTTCCCTGCATAGCTGTTTGTCTCCAGGTCTGATCAAAAAGGTACGTGTTTCAGATTCCTGCCTTTGATCTGAAGGTCTCTGGCTTCTGTGGCTTTCTTGTGTTTACCTCAGAACATGTGTCATGACATGTCTGGATGTCTCTGGGACAACCTGGCTGTCTGCTTGAGAAAGATTTCATGCTGAATCCTGCTGTTGCATCTCCTTATGAATTCAAATTGGGCCTAACAGTTGTTCAGTATATGCTACTCCTTTGAATAGACACTGATATTTATAGCATAAGTAAGTTAAAAGGTAAGAATTCATTAAAAAAAGAAAAAGGGAGTCTTGCCTTAAACCACAGTTATCCCCCGTGTGGTTTTGCTTAGGGAGGCTTGTCTGTCTGTCTGTCTGTCTATCTGTTTGGCTAGTTGGGTTTTGTTTTTCCTTCTTTTTTTTTTTTTTCTCCAGAGCTGAGGACCCATCCCAGGGCCTTGCGCTTGCTAGGCAAGCGCTCTACCATTAAGCTAAATCCTCAACCCCAAGTTTTGTTTTTCAACACTAGAATCAAACTCACATGTGCTAAGCAAGTACCTACCTCCAAGTTATTAGCCCAGACCTCCTTTTCCTGAATTTTGCTGAGCACCTCTTGGGTATGAACCCTGGATTCTGACTGTAAGCTTCACATCAGAGATAACAGAGAGAACATTTGAGATGTTGAAGCAGATGGATTTGTGAAAGTTTGGGGGTTTTTTGTTCATTCATTGTCGTCGAGTGATTTTTAATTATGTGTGAGGGCAGGGAGTAAGGTGTACAGAGGCCAGAAGAGGGCATCAGAGCTTCTTGAGCTGGAGTTACAGGCAGTTGCGAGCCCCTCACATGGGTGCTAGGAACTGTACTCTGGTTCTCAGCCATAGCTGAGAGTGGTGGCGCATGCCTTTAGCCCCAGTACACGGAAGGCAGAGGCAGCAGATCGCTCAGTTCAAGGCCAGCCTGTTCTACAGAGTGAGTTCCAGGATAGCCAAGGCTACACAGACAAACCCTGTCTCAAAAGAGAGGGGGTGGGGGGAAGGAAGGAAAAAAGAGAGAAAGAAAAAAATACAGCAACAAGAAACCTTAACCATTGAGCCATCTCTCCAGCTCCAAAGGTTCAGGCCATGCTAGATTGAATAGAGAAATTTATCTCAATAAGTGAATGGATGGATGAATGAATGAATGACTGAATGACACCAAAAAGAGGAGGGACTAGCAAGATGGATCGGTGGGTAAAGATGCTACCTGCCAAGTTTGGGGAACTGGGTACAATCCTGGAAACCCATATGTTGGAAGGAATGAACCAGCTCCTATAAGCTACCCTCTGACCTCCACACATGCCTTCTCTCTCTCTCTCTCTCTCTCTTTCTCTCTCTCTCTCTCTCTCTCTCTCTCTCACACACACACACACACACACAATCAATCAATCTATCGATCAATCAATTAATAAATGGGATTAGAATCAATAAATAGGATTAGAAAGATGATCAGTGCTTATGAGTGCTTGTTTCATTGGAAGGATTGGAGGTTGGATCCTAGCACCTACAAGTAAGTAAGTGCCTTCTGTAACTCTAGTTCTACAAAATCTAACATACCATCCTGGCCTCTGTAGGCTTACTTACATACATACAGACACACACACACACATTAAAAATGAGAATCTTATAAAACAGAGCTGATGATGTAGCTCAGTTAGTCAAGTGCTTGCCTAGTAAAAAGCCCTGAATTTGATCCCCAGCACCAGATAAACCAGATGTAGCATACCTTGTAACCTCAACTCTCAGGAGCTGAAGATCAAAAGATCTTGATCAAAAACTCTATTATTCTTGGCCATGTAGCAGGGTTGAGGCTAGCCTGGGCTTCATGTGACCCTGTCTCCAAATAATAAAATAATAAAAAGACTCCACAGGCAAGCTTTGGAAGAGTCTCTGTACTTCTAAGCCCAGCCCAGATAAATGAAATCATACCCGAAGCGTCTTAGGATCCAGGCTTCAGCCATGCTTTGAGAGACCTGGGCCTAGGGCCTACACGCAGTTTTAAGACCCAGCATGGTCTCATGCAAAGGCCTGGCACCTGAATGGTCAAGTTCTTGTTAAATAGGGGCAGAGAGTCCTCTCTGTCTCTCTGATAAGCAAGAGATGCTAGTAGTGTGTCACTGAGGAGACCCTCTGGTGCTGTCTGTATAGCTCTCATTGTTTGGCTATCTCACAGGGGTGGGGGTGGAGTGGAGGGGGAGTACAGATGTGGGGCTTGACTTGGGCATGCAGCCTGGGTATACCAAAGGGCCTCTCCTCCCAACAAGGCACCCCAAACCTTCACCAGCAAGGCCAGGGCTTAGGGAGACCCCAGGGAGACAAGCCCTGCTTCCGGGTTCCTTCTCCTCCCTTGCTCACTGACATGCTGTGTATGTCAGGGCTGTGATGGGTCCACAAGAGGGGGGTAGGTAAGGTGTCCTGGTGGGCATGGTCCCTGAGTGTGCCTTGTGAATGTTTCATGCTGACTGTGAACTTCTCTCGTCTGTTTCAGTTTCAGTTCGTTGTGTTGAGATTGTTCCCAGAGGCCCGAGCACCTTGTGCTCCAGAGCACACAGCTTGCGTCCCCTGGAGGCCTCTGTACCTTCCTTCCGCAGCCTGGCAGAGTGCTGCTCTCTCTCTGTGGAGATGTCACAACTTCCAGGAGCTCTTGAAGGAGAAGGAGTTTTATGTAGGTTTCCCTGTCTTCCACTATTTCACATGGCCTGACTGCCTCCATGTGTCTGTCTGTCTGTCTCTGTTTGTGTTGCTGTTTGCTTTGGTCTTTGTCCACGTGGGAATGTGTGGCAGGTTGGTCTATAGTGTGTTGTTGTCGTTGTTATCATTTTTGTTGTTTTTATGGAAAGTGAGATTTTTGAGATTAGGATACGCTGATGTGTGAGATTGCTTTAAGAATTTTCATAACAAAAAATAGAATTTTCATAACAAAAACCAAGATATAAGATGCCATGAATATTTGAAGGAGAGTATTATATCAAGGTTACCGGGTTTTGTTTAGTTGCTTGGCTGGTTGGTTGTTTCAGGCAGGATTTCTCTAGCCCTGGCTGGCCTGGAACTCCCCATGTAGACCAGGTTGGCCTCAAACTCACACAGATCCCCCCCTGCCTCTTCCTAGAGTGCTGGGATTAAATACTATACCACCATGCCCAGTTTATACCAAGATTTATTCCCCCCAACTCCTTGCCTATAAAATAATTTCTTCTCTTTAATTTAACCAGGAACAGGCTAATTGATTAAAAGTCAATCGCGTGCTGGTTAAAAGAGCGGTTTGGCCAAGTGTGGCAGTGAATGCTTGTGATCCCAGCACTTAGGGAACTGAAACAGGATAGCCACAAGTTTGAGACCAGCCTTAGGTACAGAGGAAGGACTGTCTCAAACAAAATATGCTGGTTTCAACAGTTTTAATTTCATAGTCAGAGCTTTCCATAATGCAATAATGCACCAGTTTTCTAGTTCATTACAACATGGAACACAGAGGTTTCCAGAGGTTTTTGTTGGCTTGGTTTTTTGGTTTTTCAAGACAGGGTTTCTCTGTATAGCCCTGGCTGTCCTGGAACTTGCTCTCTAGACCAGGCTGGCCTCGAACTCACAGAGATCTGCCTGCCTCTGCTCCCCAGTGCTGGGATTAATGGTGTGCGTCACCACGCCCAACTCAGACCTTTGTTTTTAAGGTAAGATGACAAGTGCTGATAAATAGTGTGGGTTTTGTGTTTCATCTCTGCCCTTAATGTTTCTGTGACTCAGCTAACTTACAGAGATTGGGTACAGCTGGAACTGGAAATAAAGCCTGAAGCTGATGTCCTCTCAGACACAGAAAGGTAAGGCACCAAGGGAGCTGGCCACTGAAACATCACCACTGTCTGTCCATACAGCCACCCTGAGCGTGACTCAGGTTCACTGTAGAATGCATGAGCACACTCTCAGCCATTCACTCCTTTATTGAAAAATCAAAAACCATGTGCCAGCATGCCCCAGACGCTGGGGTTACCACATAACAGAGACAGTGCAGGGGGAGAATAAAATTTAAAAAAAAAAAAAAAAACCCATAACGGAGACATGCCTACACACACACACACACACACACACACACACACACGTCAAATATATATATTTGTTTTGTGCATTTTGGTAAAACCACAGCAGACACAATGAGTGGTCTGAGGCTATAAGAACAAGTGACCACTTGGGCTGTCTGTTTTGAGGTAATAGGTGTATATGGGCGGGCGGGTTCCTAGGAGTTACTTGAGATGGGCACCAGAAACCAGAAACATCATGACTGGGGGTGGTGTTAAGGCCTCATTTTAACTTTACTTTTAAAAAAGTATTTATTTTTATTTTATATGTATGGGTGGTGTGTGTGTGTGTGTGTGTGTGTGTGTGTGTGTGTGACCTGCAGATGCCAGAAGAAGGTAGTCAATCATTTGGAACTAAAGTTACAGACAGATGTAGCTGTCATGTCAGTGCTGGGATGTGAACCTAGGTCCTTCGCCAAAGCAGCCAGAACTCTTAGCAGCTGAGCCATCTCACCAGGCTCACTTTCTAACTCCTTGGAACACTGTTACCTTGAGACTGTATTTAGACACATTTTAGGGATTCCCTGCCCACCCCCCTTTTTGCAGAGCTATAGATTGGGGATGGAAGCCAAGACTTTCCATGCTTGGGAAACACTCCACAGGTCAATCCCGTTCCTAGCCATCCTCCCTGCTTTAGTCACACGCCTGATCCTTGAGATCTCAGCCCATTTGGACAAAGTGATGCCCCTCCATGAGCCTCACCTACTCTTTGTGTCGTGAGATATCTCATTTGTGTTTGGCTGTTTCCACGTAGTCGAACAGTCACCATGTCCTCGAGACCCTTCCCTGTGTGTAGGTACTACCACTGTCTGTGGCCACTCACCAGTCACGATTTCTCAGCCGTTCAGACCACCAGGTAACTCAGCCTGCGCTGGCACGGCTACCTGCTCCATTTCCTGGGTTCATAGATGTGGTCAGCAGTCACCCTGCAGGATTAGAACTCTGCCTAGGTCTTGGTCACAGAATTGCCCCTGAGAGCAGGCTTTTCCACAGCTCTGGTCCCCTGCCTTGTAGATAATGCCTCACAATGAGTTCTCAGGCTGCTAGGGCTGCCTCCCACTTTGCCCAGCCACTGGTACGGTGTGTTCCTCTGAGAGAGACCGCTTCAGGATCTTAAGGACCTCTAGTTATAAAGTGTTGCTCAGTTTTGACCTCTGCTTTCCACTATTGCAGACATGACTTCCACCAATGGGCGATCTATGAGCGCTACTTTCCATTATCGACGGCTTTGGGCGGCTGTGGTGGAGACCTGGAAACAGCATGCACAGTCCTTGTCAGTGAGCTCATGGACTTTCACCAAAGGTCAGCCACACAGTACTCAAACATCCTGCACTCTGCTAGTAACAGCACAGATGGGCACAACTCACATAAACTCAGAGTGCCGTCTTCTGTGTGGAATTTCTCAGTCAACACATTATCAAAGCTCACAACGTGGCTTCTTCATGGCGTTCATTCATGTTGGCGCAAGTTATTTGTTCAGGGTCTCACTCTGTAGCTGACTCATCTAGAACACTATCCTCCTGTCGCAGCCTCCTGAGGGTTGGGTAATTGTTGTAATGGAGGCCCAGCAAAGTGAAGCTGGTCAGTCCCCTCTTCTGCTTCAGCTCTGGAGGAGGCAGATGTTGTATGAGGCTGTGCCTGTGACTGCTGCTCAGACTCCCCAGCCCTTAGCCGTCTACCTCTTGCCAGCAGAACTGCCTTACCCACAACTGTCTGGGCATTTCCTAGAAACAGAATTGCATGTAGTCTGGTGTTCTTGGCTTATGCCACTGCGCAGATATTTTCAAGTCCGTCCATGCAATAGTATTTCATTCCTCTCTTGGATGCATGATGCCATAAAACTGCTGGGAGCTTAGACAGGCTGGGTTCTCTCTTGATCTGAGGGGGATAGAGCATTGGTGGGAGCAAGATGTGGCCTTGCAAGAGATTAGGGTTGCTTCCTATGATGCCGTTTACCTGTCTTTAAGTTACTCTGAAGCAGAAGCTGCAGGCCTCTGGGCAAATTAACACCTGTTACTTAACCACAGGGGACTTAAGTAATTGGTGGCTCTTCTTTCTCTCTTGCCCAGAAGCCTGCCTCTCTGCCTCTTTCTTGCCAGGCTGGAGGGAGGTTTGAAGCAATACATTTTTGTTGAACCAAAAGAGAGTCAAGCTCACAGAAGGAAAAACTTTTACACAAGTAAATGTGCATAAAGACACAGACATTCATATACACATTCATGTACACATATTCATACACATGCATACACTCCTGTTGGGTCCAACAATTTCTCTCATATTTATATACTTAGAGACATACATCCATATTACATAGGCATATGGAGCAAAAGCCCAACTGCCAGTGCAGAAAGAACTCATTCATTCTGGATGAAAAATGAATTTCTTTATTGCATAGAGAAAGAAAAAGCCTCTAGCCTTTTATTGCTAAGTGAATTAAACCCAAATCTATAAAAATAAAGCTTTGTCCTCTTTAGTAAGACTAAGCCTGCCTGGTTAAGAAAAGACCTGTTCTGCCGCATGGCAAGGAGAAGCCCGCCTGCTCTCTTTGCTCGCTGCAGCTGCTTCTTTGCCTTTCTCTCTGCATCCTGCACACTGCTCTCTCTCTCCTTCTGCATCCTGCACACTGCTCTCTCTCTCCTTCTGCATCCTGCACACTGCTCTCTCCTTCTGCATCCTGCACACTGCTCTCTCTCTCCTTCTGCATCCTGCACACTGCTCTCTCCTTCTGCATCCTGCATCCTGCTCTCTCCTGCATCCTGCAAACTGCTCTCTCCTTCTGCATCCTGCATCCTGCTCTCTCCTTCTGCATCCTG
>NW_022196905.1:261802500-261803873 GCF_008632895.1 Mastomys coucha | reverse complement strand
CCTTCTGCATCCTGCACACTGCTCTCTCCTTCTGCATCCTGCATCCTGCTCTCTCCTTCTGCATCCTGTATACTGCTCTCTCCTCTGCATCCTGCATACTGCTCTCTCTCTCCTTCTGCCACCTAATGTCATCCTTTCTAGTTTTTGTACTTTTTTTTTAGGAGAGTAGATCACATGGTATCTATTTCAAAAGTTTACCACAAGTTTAAACAAATTCAAATAAGTTGAATAAGACCTTTACAACAGAGATGTTTACATGTGTTTCCATTAAAACTAGTTATCTAACTGGACATTCATTTTCTCACTAGCTCTGCAGGTTCATTGAAAGTTAACTTAGTGTAAATTAACAATGAGGTTTTGTATAAACCCAGTCAGATTTTATCTACTGTCCTTATACCTACAATAAATTGTTCATTGCTTTTTATGAGCTTTGGTTAATTGTTTTATAGCCTAAAGAAGGTATTGCTGCCAGGCAGTGGTCGCCTACGCCTTTAAATCCCAGCACTTGGGAGGCAGAGACAGGCAGATTTTGAGTTCAAGGACAGCCAGGGCTACACAGAGAAACCCTGTCTCGAAACACTGAAAAAAAAAAGGAAAAAGGAAGAAGAAGGTATTGCTAAATTGTAAATCTGTATCAGTGCCTGCTTTCTATTTCAGAAGCAATTAACTCATGTGAAACCTGGCAGAGTTTTGATTACAGCTTTTATATCAGAGAGCTCTAGTTGTAGTCCTAATTATAAAAGGCTTAATAATTACTAGGATGATTTTAGGAATCCTTATAGAATCATCATTAGGAATTAAGACATCATCTATTTGCTTGTATAGCATCACTATAAAACAGTTCATCTTCGTTGGTCTGCATAAAACCTTCGTTGGTAGGGTAGGCTAATGCAAAGGATTATTATATTAATTTATTAAGGACAAGAAAGGCATATCAGCTACAGGAATCAAACCCTGAGGTTTGTCCCTCGGGCCTTGACTATATGGCCATAGTTCAGAGTTCATGGTGAAACCCTCTCAGGAAGACCACCTGCTAGCCTTTAGCCCTTCCTAGATGGCTCCTGACATTGACAATATACACCATCTTAGTGATCCACCGGTCCACTGGTAGACATTTGCTTGTTTCTACCATTTGGCTATTGTAACATTGCTGTGACCTTTTGAATATAGGTTTTGTGGAGCTGCGAGTCACCGGTTTTCCTGTGCATATGCATAAGAGAGCATTGATGGATAATAATACGTTTTTCTTTTTTTTTTTAATCCTTTACATTTTATTATTTGATCAGAATAATAACCTTGGAAAAAAGATATTATTCACATCAGAATGCACAGCAGGGATCCAGGAATATCTTGTTAGGATATAACAAAAGTTA
>NW_022196905.1:261799200-261802092 GCF_008632895.1 Mastomys coucha | reverse complement strand
CAACAATGGTCAGCAGCAGCTGTGAATGGAAGTCCAAGGATCTAGCAGTTGCCCAGTCCCACAAGGCATGCAGGCGAAGAAGAGAGAGCACGTTTTTCTTTTTAAAAAATGTTTTCACATACTGGCTCTACCATTTTATAGAATGCCTACAGTAGGGAGGATTCAAAGTGTCCCACAGCATTGCCAACACTGTTCTTTTCTGATTTTAGTAAGAGCCATTCTAGGGTATGAAGTACTGTTTCATTGCTGTTGAGATTTTTTTTTCTTGTGTTCATAGGTCATTTAGAGAAATATCTATTAGAATTCTTTCCCTACTCCTGCCCATCTCATCCCAGCTGCTGTCTTTCATGCTACTAGAGATCAAAAACAGACTAGAAAAGTAACCTGCTTCTGAGGACGCCCTGTTCCTTTAAACTGGACTGTCTGAGTTGTAGGGTTTTTGTTTGTTTGTTGGTTGGTTGGTTTTGGGGGGGGGGGTTTGAGACAGGGTTTCTCTGTGTAGACCAGGCTGCCCTCGAACTCAGAAATCTGCCTGCCTCTGCCTCCCTAGTGCTGGGATTAAAGGTGCGCACCACCACCACCTGGCTGAGTTGTAGTTCTTTACATGTCCTACATAGTCACTTAGCACACAGACTTGGACTGAGTTTCTCTTGTTCCCTGAACTGTCTTTTCACCCCTTCATAATGATGGTTAGTGAATGAATGAATGAATGATGAATTTGGAGGGGTCTCATTCATTTGTTTTCACTTCTAGCTCTTATGCTTAGCTTTTTACCTCCTTCATGTGAGGTAGGGGTCCACATTATTCTTTTGCATGTCTTTGTTGAGAAAACTGAACTTCCCCGAGATGGTCTTAATGTCCTTGTCACGGGTCAGTTGGCCACTCAGGAATGTTTATCTCTAGGCCCCTGGTTCTGTCTGCTGTCTTAGGGTGTTATTCTGTGCTGTCGCTTTGAAGTAAGTCTTGAAATTCTGAAGTATGAGTCTTTCAACATTTTTGTTTTTAGAAGTTGCTTTTCATATTCTGGTCCTTTGTGATTTCACTTGAATTTGACTGTCAGTAAATTGGCTTGTTTGTTTATTTGTTTGGAAGGGTTTTTTGGTGGTTTTGTTTTGATCTTTTTGTTGTTTCTTTGTATAGCCCTGGCTGTCCTGGAACTCACTCTGTAGACCAGGCTGGCCTCGAACTCAGAAATCCGCCTGCCTCTGCCTCCCAAGCGCTGGGATTAAAGGCATGCGCCACCACTGCCTGGCTCAGTTGTTTTGTTTTTGTTTTTTTTACAAAACCATTTGGGATCCTGATGGGAGCTGTATTAGATCTCCCCACCACTAAGGATAATAATTTCACCTTAGTGCTACTTATGTTTTCCTGTCCATGCTCACGGGATGATTTTTCGTTTATTTAAGTTTTAACTTCTATTACCAATATTTTAGGTTTTCATGGTACAAGTCTAATATTTGCTAAATGTAAGACTTCTATTAATAAATATTTTTATTTTGTTTGTCTAAAGACATAGTCTCACCATATAGCTTTGTGTAGCCTAGAACTTGATATGTAGACTAGGCTGATCTTGAATTCCCAGAGATCCTTCTGCCTCCATAGGTTCTTTTCAGCATGCCTGTAAATAGAATGACTGGCTTTTTTCTTTTTAATTATTCATAGATAACATGTAGAAATACTACTGAAGATTGTATATTGATGTAGCAAACTCAGTTCCATGCTGTAGCTTCTTTCTGAGTGAGATCAGAAAGCTCAGGCTTTACTGTGTGTGAAGTCATGTCCCTTGTCAGTGACATTGTTCAGCCCTGTACCATTGTTAGTGTATGAATTCGTTTTGGGGATGTTAAACCTACGACAAATTACACTTGGTTTTAATATATTTTTCTTCTCTATTTTTTTTAAAGATTTATTTATTATATGTAAGTACAC
This sequence comes from Mastomys coucha, assembly GCF_008632895.1. Lineage (NCBI taxonomy): Eukaryota > Metazoa > Chordata > Mammalia > Rodentia > Muridae > Mastomys > Mastomys coucha. Next base: position 261,800,163 of record NW_022196905.1, on the reverse strand, counting down.
TGTAGCTGTCTTCAGACACACCAGGAGAGGGCATCAGATCTCATTACGGATGGTAGTGAGCCACCATGTGGTTGCTGAGATTTGAACTCAGGACCTTCAGACGACCAGTCAGTGCTTTTATCTGCTGAGCCATCTCTCTAGCTCCCATTTTTCTTCTCTTAAAAAAAAAAAAAGGTGTAGGTGTGTGTATGTGTGTGTGTGTGTGTCTGTCTGTCTGTCTGTCTATGCTCAAGCACAATGCAGAAGCCAGGAGAGGGTGTTGGCCACTTGGAGTTGTTTGTACAACATCCAGCATGTTACGTGGGTGCTGGGATCTACCTTTAGTCTTTAGCAATTGCTGACACACATTCTTAACCACTGAGCTGTTTCTCAGACACTCTCCCTTTTCTTTAGATAAGCTTTTGCAGTTTAGCCATGGCTGGCCTGGAACTTGCTGTGTTGGCCAAGCTGGCATCAGCCTTGTAGTCATCCTTCTGTCTCTTGTCTGTGGAGTGCAAGAATTACATGCATGTGTCCTGCCATTCTTTACACTGTTGCTATTCTGGACTGCTAGTACTTTGTTGGTTTTTTTTTTGCTGGTTGTTTCCTGCTGTCAGTTACATGTGGGGGCTCCGCTGTGGAGGTGGGAGAAAGAATGCGTATGCAGTAAGTGCTGCCAGACAGCACTGAGCAGGCACCGCAGCGAGCACTGTCAGACAGCACTGAGCAGGCACTGCAGTGAGCACTGCAGGACAGCACTGAGCAGGCACTGCAGTGAGCACTGCAGGACAGCACTGAGCAGGCTCCGCAGCGAGCACTGTCAGACAGCACTGAGCAGGCACCGCAGTAAGCACTGCAGGACAGCACTGAGCAGGCACTGCAGTGAGCACTGTCAGACAGCACTGAGCAGGCACCGCAGCAAGCACTGTCAGACAGCACTGAGCAGGCACCGCAGTGAGCATTGTCAGCACTGAGCAGGCACCA
>NW_022196905.1:261781173-261799157 GCF_008632895.1 Mastomys coucha | reverse complement strand
GCAGTGAGCATTGTCAGCACTGAGCAGGCACCACAGCAAGCACTGTCAGACAGCACTGAGCAGGCACCACAGCAAGCACTGTCAGACAGCACTGAGCAGGCACTGCAGTGAGCACTGCAGGACAGCACTGAGCAGGCACCACAGCGGGCACCGCAGGACAGCACTGAGCAGGCACCGCAGCAAGACAGACACCACTGAGTAGGCTTCTGTTTTATTTTCAGTTCGAGGAGTTACAACCACTCAGAGGACTCTGATCTGGTTCTTGGTGGCCGCACAGGAAACGAGGATATTCTTTCTAGGCTACAGGTGAGTTAGAGAATAGGGTTCCATGTGTTTGCTGCAGCAAATCTGCCCTCTGCTAAGGTATCTATGACACGTTTGCATAACGGTGGCTGACTCAACAGAACCGAGTGGGAGCCTGCATTGTCCACACCATGGCAGAGACCTAGAGCAACAGCATCCTTTGAGTTTTCCCACAGGTGAATATCACAAGCCCCAGACACGGCTGTGATGCCAAAACTGTCTCCCAGCTTTGAGACATCCAAACTTTGACAGCAAAACTGCTGTGCAGTCTTCTGCTTCTTCTGCTTGCTCAACTGGGCTGTAAGCTCTGAGAAGTGACCTTAACAAGCTAGCCTATGTAAGGAAAAGAGCACATGGAGCCTTCAGGCCTCATGGAGGTCCCAAAGTGAGCAGGAGGATGCAGTGGAGTCATGCTGATGTTTTAGTATGATTTTTAGTTCGTTTCTTAAGTAATCTATTTCCAATCCTCTGTGCCTGATGCCCTTGGGAGCAAGCATGCCAATGCTCTGTGGCTGTGGCACAGTAACTGAGAACTGAGTTAAAAGAGCAAAGGCCACTTGCCCTCATGGCTGCAGTCCTGTGGTGAGTCAGGCTATCACAGGAGGGAGGGTGTGGCAGACATAGCTGCCAAGGAACAAAGAAGGAGGACTGTGGATAAGGTAGATTCTCGAAAGCCAGTCCCTAATGAGGATTTCCTCAAGCCAGCCCGACCTCTTACATTTTATACCATTTCCCAGTAGTCCATTCAGGGAGGTCCCCATCAATGGATGGAGTCAGCGCTCAGGAGCCTCTCATTCTGAATACTGGTGCTTAGGGACAAGCTTTCAGCACTGGCATTTAGAGGACATCTCAAATCCAAACCATAGTAGTACATGTCACTTTATTAGACACAATCATATCTGTGGGTTCCTTGCTTCCAGTCATCAAGGGTCTGAATTCAGAAATGTGGGGAATTAGAACTGTAGGTGGTTAAGAATTGAGGAAATCCCTCAAATGAGAACATTCTACAGGATAAGAGATGCAGAACATCTGGCTTCATCTCAACCTTCGTCTTCCCCACCCATCTTTCCTAAAGATGACTAGGAGATTAGCCTAAGAGAGACCTAGCCTGCATGTGGTTTTATGGTCACACAGCAGGCTGAACATCTGTGGATGCCGGGCATATTATTTCTGTTGAGTATACAGGACACACCTCCACTATAAATGGTATTTTTACATGTTATTTAATAACTCTTAGCTCTATGACCTGGCCACCCAACAATCAAGAAAGATTCCTTTGGAGTTTTTAAAATCAGCTTTAGCAGAATTACTGGCGGAATTACCCTTAATCTATTTTTTATGTGATTGACTGTGTGCTCCCCAGCCACAATCCCCAAGTACTTGCTGTCTGAATCTTACTCAGGATACTACTGTTCCGTCAGTCTATCCTCAGGGAACATTTCATTCAGCCACATGCTCCTGGTCCATCACATCTAATGGACACCTCCTGTTCTCTCTGAATCCTTTTCTCCTCTTTCCTCCTTCTTCCTCCTCTTTCTCTCCTTGTGATCCCTATCTGAGACCCCCAGCCTGGAACTAAAGCCCCATCTACCTTTCTCCTCCCCAGTAATTGGCTGTAGCCACTTTTATTTAACCAGTAGCTTTAAATCTGGAACAAGTTTTACACGACAAAGCCTGTGTATGTGGGAATTCCCTTCCAACTGGGGACAACCAGACCTTGGGGTTCAGAATTCAGCATTTGTATACATAGCACCACACCAACCCCCAATATTCCACACATCAGGCATTATGTGTTAGGCTTTACCTGCTGCCCCGTGTTGGGTCCCTGCTCATTACCCCCAACCCCTCCGGCCCACCTGGTTCTCTCTCATTCCTCCTTAAAAGACAGTAGCTACTTCCTCTGCCACCTTGTCCTCCCAGGAGAGTGACAAGGTGCAGCCTTATGGGACTCTGAGAGCATGCAGTGGCAGCATATCATTAAGCTAGACAGTTCTGCTGATGGGAGTGCTCAGGGCCCTGCTCCTATGGTCCTAAGGAAACAAGCGGATGCTAAGGATGCAGGATGACACCAAGATGAATGACAAGATTCAGCGAAGCCTATTCTATGGCTCAGGCATTGTGTTGTCTGTCGGCATGGTTCCCAGGTTAGACTGAGGAAACCAGTCCTATTCCTGGGTGTGCCATCTTGTTTTTAAAAGAATAATATGCAAGATGCAAATGTAGACCCAAAGTGTGGGATTCACAGCTATTTGGGACACATGGATCATTCTTTGGTGTTTAAAAAGTCACATTTATTCTCTTGCAAAGTAATGTTTAAAAAAAAAAAGCCAGGCGGTGGTGGTGCACACCTTTAATCCCAGCGCTTAGAAGGCAGAGGCAGGAGGATTTCTGAGTTCGAGGCCAGCCTGGTCTACAGAATGAGTTCCAGGATAGCCAGGGCTACACAGAGAAACCCTGTCTCGAAAAAACAAAAACAAAATTTAGAAATGTTACAAAGTACAAGGGTCTCAGGAACTGTGACAGCAAAATGTTGGCCTGACACTAGCCTAGATTCTAAGTAGGGCCAGACATAAGTCTGAGCTATGCTAGTGGCGATGGGAATGGACCATCGGAGCCTGACACCAGCCTTAAAGAGTGCATACAGAAGACTTCCCTTCAGCTCATTCTTTCATGTGTGTACACCTGTCTACACTGAGCAGACAGAAAGCAGGGCAGTGTGCTGGGTATCCCCTGTGGTCGTTTTAGGTTTACAATGTAAAGATTGCTTTCTTGTTTGTTCCTGTGGTTGGGAGCTTGAATCTAGAGCCTGTGTGTACCAGATAGGTGCTCCAACCTAAGCAGGTCCCTGAATGTTCAGTCCTCTTGCCTTAGTCTCCCAATAGACTAGATCTCGCTAGAAATGGCTTTCACATGAAAAAGCCTGTGTCCTTGTCCCTCCTCACTCTCCATCCCTGTAGAGACAGCCTTCTCAAGCTCATCTCTCAGGATCCCCAACTAAGGTCCACAGTGAGCCGAGAACTTTTCTGCCCTGATTCATGTTTGGTGACAGATAGAGGGTGAAATTGGCACTCACTTTTTCCAGGAGATGGCTGTGGACCTGGAGCTGGATCAAGGTTCTGCTGTGCCCCGTGGCTGTTCTTCTCAGAGTCACTTTCTCTTTCGGGTGTTCAGAAGACGGCTGCAAGCTCTGGCAAAGCCAGACAGCATGGCTACCAGCCTTAGGAGACAGCAAGAACTGCTCGTATGCAAATGGTATCATCTGACTCTCATGCCAGCATCTGTCTTTAGCTTCCACTAGTAATTGCTTGTATCAATTATGTCTACCCCATCCAAGCTTGGAATGGTTTCAGGGTCTTGGTGGCTCTCATAGGAAAGGTGTTTTGGATTCTGGTCTTTCTTCTTAGACACAAGAATCCCTCTAAGGAGGGATGTACTATAAAGAACACGTTTTTTGTTCACTTTTCCAAGTGCATTTAGGGTATCTACAGTACATAAACAGGAATTAAGAGCTGGGGACAAGGACAGCTTTGTATTTAGAACTCGAACTCAAGGGAAGGTCAGTGGGAAGTAAAAGGACTGTGGCTTTGAGTAGTATTACTCAATCTGGAAAGTATTGTGCAGGGCAAGGACACCCTGTCCGTGCTGTCTTCACCACGATGCACCCCTTTCTTTCCAAGGCTTCTCCTCCGCCTGCCTCCATCTGTTCTTGTGGGTAGCCCACAGGCCGGACAACCTGTCTCTCCCAACTGTGAAGAGTTCTTTAACCTGGTCAACTCTGAGTTGGTACGTGCAAACTCTGTGGGCTGGCCTTTCTACCTCTCTGTTGGTTTTATGCTGACTTTGAACTGTTTTACAGAGAAACTTCTGTTGCCACAGCATTGTCCTGACCTACGACATTACCATCCACTTCTTCAGGGTAATTTGGTGCCTTCTGTGTAGCTCTCTTTGGTTGCCTAGTAGTTCCTTCAGGGCCTGGGTTCCCATGGCACATGGGTTGGTGGACTGCTGCGCTTCAGGATGTTTCTGTTGCAGGGGCTTCTCAAAGTCTGTCTCCGAAGTCAAGACCCAGCACTGGTATCCAACTGGATACTGACGGAATGCCAGACTAAGTGTCCCGTGATTTTGACTTCAGCATTGGTAGGTCTGGCCCAGTTTTTAAAGTTACATTTATTTATCCCCTACCCCATCTTTCTGTATGTATCATACATAGAAGTCCAATAACCTGCAGGATTCAGTTCTTTTTTCCCACTGTATGGGACCCTGGGATTGAACTCAGATCATCAGAATTGGGAAGAAGCACCTTTTCCCGTTGAGACTTCTCACAGACCCTCATCTAGGATATTTTTCCAAGAGTTGGGATCTTCACTTCCCAGGAAGTTCAGTGTCCTACCCTGGTGGTTAATATTCACAAAAAATGTGTGATAGGGGCTGGAGCACTGGCTCAGCATTTAAAAACAATGCTCTTCCAGTAGACTCAGATGGTGGTTCATCACTCATCTCTCAGGTTCCAGGAGAACTAACACCTTTTGATCTCTACAGACACAAAGCAGGTATCCACATGCAATATGTAAACATACATGCAGGCAAAAGCTCATACATAAATATATATGTACATACACACACAAACACACACACACACACACACAGGCTCAGGGGAGACAACACCCTCTGCTCTTCAGTGCTATCTCACCCACTCTATTGCATCCTCTCACAAAGTCTTCAACCACAAAGCTCACTGGAGGCTCCATGTCAGTTGCTCTGCATCCCTAAGTACAACTGATACCTGCATATGCTAGTGACTGGTTCCAGAAGAAGCTACTGAAGCTTCCTAGGAACCCTGGGGCCTCCATCTGGTTCATTATTCTAACCAGGAGATGGATGGGTCAAGCCATGGCCAGCTTCATTTCAACTTGTGGCTCACTGGGTGGAATTAATATAGATTAACTAGTCTCTATTTAGAAAGTTGCGCTCAGTCCAGCATTTAGAAGCAGGCCAGGAAGTGCAATGCCAACATTACAGGGCTTTTCCTCATACAATGCCCCCACTTCAAGCCTTGTTTCTGAGCATAAGAATGCCTTATAGGTGGGTGGTGGTGGAGCACACGTTTAATCTCAGCACTTATGAGGCAGAGGCAGGCACAGGATCTCGGAGTTCAAGAACAGCCTGGTCTACAGACAGCTGGGGCTACACAGAGAAACCTTGTCTTGAAAGAAAAAGGAAGAAAACCCTGTAAGCTGGGTGTGATGGCCTACACCTTTAAATCCCATCACTTGTGAGGCAGGGGCAGGCTGACCTCTGAATTCTACGCCAGCCTGGTGAGTCCCAGGATAGCCAGAGCTATATGCTAAGACTAAGTCTCAAAAAAAGGAAAGCTAAAAGTTGCACAACACTGCTATGTGCGCCATAGGTATCTAGATAGTGGCCAAGGGGCAGCCTATCTCTCATGGTTGTCCATGACAACATCTTTAATCTGCTTCTTGGTGGTCTTTCACTTCCCATAGTTGTGGTGGTCAAGCCTGGAGCCTGTGCTGTGTGGTCGCTGGAAGAGATGTTATCAGAGCACACTGCCTCGAGAGCTGCAGAGGCTCCAGGAGGCCTTCGAGTTTGCTAGCAAGTAAGCTGCAGCAGTGTCAAGGGGGAACCCAGCTGCTCCTTAGCTAGGCTATGTCCATGGACATCCTTTGAGTGCAAGGGGAGCCTCGGACTGAGCTGGCTGGCCTGTTTAAGGAAGCTGCTCAAGTGTTCCTGAAGACTGGTTTTATCGAGTTTGATTCCAGCTTGCCCTGGCCCTGCATTCTGCTCTAACATTTATTTAGCATGGAGTGCCTACAGGGATAGTATAGAGCAGGGAGCAGGTTCTCACATTGCTAGTGACTTGAGTGAAAGCCCAGCCAGATTTCTGCCAGTCCTAGCTGACCTATTCTCATGAGGAATATCAAGTTCCTACACCATCCAGGGAGTTCTCAGAGGGCCTCAGCAAGGCGTTACTCTTTATGGAAGACTTCCTTGTGGTAGTTAGTTTTGAATTCAGGATGTCTGTGTCCTCCCCTGATCATAAGTACTCCAAAACCTGCTCAGTAGCCAAGCAGGCCTTGCTACCAACTCTACTTCTTCAGAGAGGTCAGATTATTCCTTTCACTCCTAGAGTGAACAGCATTAGTTTTCTGCCACTTTTACCCTCATGGAAACTAAGAGATCATGCTAGTAATAAAGTCTGACTCTCTTGGGCTAGCCCAGTCACAGGCCCACACGGACAAGCAAGAGTACTGAGAACTCAGTAGTACCGTGACCCCTTCTTTCAAAGGTCCTGGGCCGCAACACCCCATTATGAGGTGGGCAGGGCTAAGCTAGTTCCCTCAGAGTGCTACACCTCGTGTGCCTTATGTACAGGAATGGCCCCAAACCTATCTATCAGGTCCTCCCTGTGGAGACAGACATCTGGAGTGACTCTGGGCCCTGCATTGTGTTTAAAAGAAGAGCCCTTTGCTGTTAAACACAGATATCCGGTGGCCAAGAGCATGTAGTTAAACCTCTGCAACAATGATGTGTGTCAGTTTCGCCTCAGATTCAGCTTCCCCAGCACCCCGCCCTGCCTGGATTGCAGCTGCTGCACTGCACTTTACAGTTAGAGAAGTTAGGAAGGAAAATGTCACTGCATACCTGAAAAGGCTGGACTGTGAAAGAGAGGAGGTAAGAGAATTTCCACTGAGGTTGGCCCTCTGGCTTTCCTTTTCCAAAGACAAGCATCAGATTTGGGGTTGCCACTCTATTTCAAAGTTAAATGATTAGTTTAGTGTTTATTGGTAAAATTTCACTTTTGGAAGTGTTTTGCTGGGCTTGTTTTTTTGCCTGCATTACAACCTAGAATAAAGCTACCAGCCAGTGTCCACACCTCCCGTCTTTCCATGCTGCAGAGCACTTACAGAGAGCACCTCAGAGGCACCCAAGGCTGTAGCTCTGCTTCTCTGCACAGGTACAGAGAGGAACTATTCCAACTTCTAAGCAAAAGCACAGTCATGCCTTGAGTACTGGGATCTAGAGAAAGAGCCCTAAATACCCAGTGCCTTCTCTAATCAGTATTCACATGACCCCTAATGTGGGGACCAAGATTTGTTGGGGATACAGAGGAAATGTGAACCAGCATTTGGGAAGGAAGTTGCCCCCTCACTCTAGGTCCCCTGCTGGCTCATAGTGCATATGCCAACCTAAGAACTACATCAGATGTTAGTAGATGGGCAGTAGTGGCTCAGTCCTTTAATCCCAGCACTTGGGAGGCAAAGGCAGGTGGATTTCTGAGTTCGAGGCCAGTCTGGTCTACAGAGTGAGCTCCAAGACAACCAGGGCTACACAGAGAAACCCTTTCTTGGAAAAAACAAAAACAAAAAAAACCCTACATCAGTAGTAGAGCTAATTATTTGATGACTATAATATAAACACCCCAGTATTTTTCCAAGCCCATTTTCCTATTGATTTTGAATTAATATTAGAAGGAATGTTAATGGCTTCAGAGCCATATGGTGAGAGAGAACTGATTTCCACAGGTTGTCCTCTGACCTGAATGTGTGTACACAAAATAAAATGTAGCAAAAATTGTTTAAAAATACCCTATCAGCCATAATTTATTCTGACATAAGCTCCTAAATGATAGTAAGCCTGGTGTAGTGGGTTCATACTAGCAATCATAGCACTTAGAAGGCTGTGACAGGAAGATTGCTGAAATGAGTTTGAAAAAAAAGTGAGTTAGGATTTTCCCCCTCCTGAGATCCACTGAGGCCCTAGGCTCTAGCCAAGGGCCTCAATCTAGAGTGTTAGTGACTCATGTAATAACTGTTTTCCTCCTAGCTACTGATCACCCTCCTCTTCTTTTCCTTGATGGGTCTACTCTCGTCCTATCTGACCCAACAGGTAAGTCAGACCTTTCAGCTGAGGTAGCCTTTTCTCTGCAACCCTGGCTGGGCAGGAACTCCAGGTAATAAGTTCCACTCAGACTTCACTTCAGATCTCTGGGTATCTGAGGCTCTGTTTGTTGTTTGGTTTTCCTTCTGAGGTCTTGCTCCTGAGCTTGGCACAGCAACCTGGTGGGTTGTGGTCCTCTGTTCAGCTTGTGTTAGCACTTTTAGACTTTGCAAAGTAAAAAGGAAGCACAAAGATTAGCTTCCCACCTCCTCAGCTCTTCTGAGGGTTCTTCTGTGGATCCCAGGACACTGCTGAGTATCTGAAGGCCGTGGACATCTGTGCCGAGGTCCTCATGTGCTTGGAAAGAAGGAAGTTGTCCTGGCTGATGCTCTTCCAGTTGACAGAAACAGGTGAGATGCCATGTGTCCCTGGAATAGTATGGGAAGGCAGGCTCTACCCAAGAATAGACAGACATAAATGGGTGAGCTGCCATGGCAACTATGTCACTTCAGAAGCAACTTCCAAACAGTTAAGAACAACTCTGGGTGGTAAACTTTTATGGGTTTTCTTTTTACTGAGTTTATAAACCCCACACATCATTTGGAGTACTAATTCAGGGCCTGCAGCTCACTTTTAAAGCAACAGAGGAGTCCATCCAGGCACTCAAAGGTCTGTCAGCAGACACATTGTAGGGGAGCAGTGGGAGAGGGACCTGTTCAACTCCCAGTCTCTATTCTATAAGACCAAGGGGAAAAAGACCCCTCTCCCCAGCAGCTCTCACGGCTGTAGTTCACAAGCCCCTCTGAATGTCACCACAGCTAGACACAAACCTCCCAGGGCACATGACATCTTGGAGTCATCCACAGCACTGACACAGCTGATTGAACTCCTTGGTTTTGCAGATGCCAAGCTGGGGCACCTCCTCCACTTGGTCCCAGATCAGCACATCAGGCTGCTACCACTTGCTTTCTACAGGTATGCTAGTCAGTGTGAGTAAGCCCAGCCTCATGGTGCCTGGCATGGTCAGAGAAAAGGTAGTGGTTTCCCAAGGCCTCTCACTGGGTGGAAAAAGTTGCTTATCAGTTTGTTCTACAAATGTATGTGAGTCACTAACTACTACTCATCTCTCGGCATCTTCCAGTCCTTCACCATCTTGCCTTTACCAACAGTCTCCTCTCCTACTTCAGTGAAGGGGCCACTGTCAGGGAGGAAGCTTTCCTGCATGTTGCTGTTGACATGTACCTCAAGCTGGTGCAGCTCTTTGTGGATGGGGAAACCAGGATTGTGTTACCCTACGCCAGCAGAAACTTAAAGCTCCAAGGCCACTCCGAGCTCCAGGTAAGTGCCCCTGTCTGTGAGGGAGATGTGCTAGTGCCAATTCAGTGTGCCTGACCCTTGACTGTCTGTCTCCATTCTAGGGTAGCCCTGTACAACTGATAACAAAGGCACGTATTTTTCTGCTGCAGCTAATACCTCAGTGCCCAAAACAGTGCTTCTCCAACATGACAGAGGTAACAAACCCAGAGATGTCCTTCCTGAGCTGATTAAACTTAGATAAAATGAAGCCACAGCCCTGTGTGACACTTGAGATGGTGGCTGCACACCACAGAGCCATCAGGCGGGCAGCACATCTCAAGTGTCTACCAGCTCTTGATCTGCAGACAGCTTACTCAGGCTGGCCTGGCTGTAGGCACTAACCAATGCATTTTCTCCCAGCTGCTGGCTGGTCGAGGAGACTGTGACCCTGAGGTGAGCAACGCCCTCCGGCGGAGGCAGCAGGCTGACCCCAGCTTTGACCTTTCCCAGGAGCCTCAGCTGTTCTGACCGCACCAGCCAGCACCTTTGTAAATAATTTATTGCAAGCATAACATGGAGCTCGTGTTACACTCGAAAGTATATTACGAATCTCCTTGATTGCTCTAGTTAAAAAAAGAAAAATTAATTATTCATAATCTGTGTCTGGCCTTATTGTTCAGTGTCCATAGGAAAATAAAACTGCTGATACCACAGCAGGCTGAAGTACACACCCTCAGCCCGAGAGGTGCCCTCCACCATATGGCTGCTGGCTCTGTGAGGTGGGGTATAGCCTGTGGTCCAGCGAGCAAGCAGAACTACACTGGCAGGGAAGTGAGGACCGTGAGTGACACTGTCCTTAACCTCACATCACCTACTGAGTTCAAGCTGCTCAATATGTCCAGTGGTCTACCTGCAGTTCTCAGGTAGGTTCAGGCTTCACAGCCTGGCCCTCCATGGTCCCAGAGAGGCTCCGAGGCCCAGGTGGCGGCTCTGCTTCCAGAGGCAGGGCTTTGTCCTGGGTCTGGGTCAGAGGATGTACCATGGACATGTGCACGTTGAGGTTGTGGGCCTTTTCAAACCGCCGGCCGCACTGGTCACAGGCGAAGTCCAGCTCAGTCTCTGCTTTGTGTTTGGTCATATGGTACTTGAGGGATGCTCGTTGCCTGCACTGGAACCCACACACCTCACACCTGGAGGGCAGAGGCAGGTAAGGTAAGCTGCACCTTGTCCCAGTCACAAGAAGTGCCCAGCCCACACTTACTGCAGTGGCTTGGCTCCCGAGTGGCGCATCTGGTGGACAAGAAGGTGCTTCCGCTGCTTGAAGGTCTGCCCACATTCATCACAGATGTAATTGCGTACCTCTGCAAGACCAGAGGAGTGTGAGCACCAGCCACCACCAATGCCCAATCTGCTCCAGGAGAGATGACAGTTATCACTGCTTTATACAACACAAGGGACCTTTGGGAACCCAACATTATTGAAAACAAAAGACAATTATCAAGAACTTCACTACTGAACGTTTCTAGCTGGACAATGGCAGCGCACCCCTAGGTCCCAGCACTTGGGAAGCAGAAATAGGTGGATCTCTAAGTTCAGTGACAGCCAGGACTACACAGAGAAACCCTGCCTCAAAAAACCAAAGTTTCCAAGATAAACTATTTCATTAAAAAGGCTTCTGAGTCCCTCAAAAAACTCTCACAAGCTAGGTCTTCCCCACAGGAACTGTTTGCATTTCAAACCTTTAGGTTAGTTTTTGAGTCAAATCTCAGTGTGTAGCCATGGCTGGCCTTCCAGAGAACTCAATAGAGAAGTATGTGGACCACCATGCCCAGCCTGGCCTTTGGGGGCACAGATCTCTCTAGAAGTCATCAGAAAGTTAGGCCCCAAACAGTGCAGATAACTGCTGGTGGAGGGAAGTGGTTGATGCACATTGGAAATAAGCTTCTCAAGTTCGTCAACAAAAGCTTTAACCACATTAGGCATGGTGGCACATACCTGCAAGCTCGGAGCTTGATAGTTTAAAACCATCCTCTGCTGTATATCAGATTTGAGGCCAGCAAGGACTACACGAAAACTCTCAAAAACAAGCCACTGAGAAGGCTCAGCAGGTAAAGTCACTTGCCACCAAGACTAATGACCTGACTCAATCCCAGATCCCATGTGGTACGAGAGCTAATACCTACACAGCTATAAAACGCCTCTGACCTCTCAGCTGAAGAGTCTTTTTCACCTCTTTTTGTTTTTTGAAGCAGGGTTTCTCTGTATAGCCCTGGATGTCCTGGAACTCTCGTAGACCAGGCTGGCCTCAAACTTAGAGCTCTTCCCGTGTCTGCCTCCCAAGTGCTGGGATTAAAGTAATGGGCCACCACCACCCCACTAATGTTTCACCTCTGTAGAGAGCTGCTGTTGTGTCCACTAGTGACTGGTCCAGATCTTCAAGTCATTCTATCAGGAGACATGCCCAAATGCTTAGCAAGGAAAATCAGCATATAGTTGGGTTTCAGCATAAAACCAAGTAAATAAAATGCCCAAACGCTACATAAATTACCAAAATCTTTTTACATTAAACACCTGAAAATTTTAACAAATCTATCTGAATAAATGCCACAAATTATTTTTTTTCTACATTCTTAATTGTGGGTGGTATGCACATGCCATATTGCAAGTGTATAGACATCAGAAGGCAGTGGAGGAATCAGTTCTTCGCCATGTAGGTCCTGGAGAGATCAACTCAAGTCATCAGGCTTGATAGTAGACACCTTTACCCACTGAGCCATCTTGTCAGCTCTAGTGTTCTTTTTTGTTTTGTTTTGGGGAGGGTGAGGTATTAAGGGTTTCTTTGTGTGGCCCTGGCTGTCTTGAAACTAGCTCTGTAGACCGTGTTGGCCTTGAAGTCACAGAGATCCAACTGCCTCTGCCTACTAAGTGCTGGGATTCAAGATGTGCGCCGCCACCACCACCTGGCTCTAGTGTTAATTTTTAAAGGTGAAGTCACAAGAATACTAGGGTTTCTATGCTATCAATGCTGAGAAGTTGCTCAGACCTTAGAAGGAGTGGGTAGAACCCTTCTACCACCAGAAATTCAACAGAAAGGACTCTAATTAGTATATGGATTCAGAATACCTCTGTGACACAGAAGCATCTGATACCAAGCTCTGTGAGCTACTTGGGGACTACCTGCTTCTATGTAGGGTAGGGTATGTCCCTCTAGCTGGGCATCTGGGATCCACTGACAGCCAAACCCAGGCTCAGATGGCACAGCCTGAGACAGGTACCTGTGTGGATGAGCTTCACATGTCGCTGCAGATATCGGTCGATCATGAATACCTTGTTGCAGCCAGGGTGTGGGCAGGGCCTTTCCCGGACCTCCTCATGGTGCTCCTTGATGTGCTTCTGGGGAAGAAGAGACATGAGAACCTGGTGTTTCATCTGAACACATCCTGCCTCCCAGGAGACCCTGCATAGGGATGTGAGCAGTTGACCACTGACTACTGGAAAGACAGCTACTTCCTACCCTGTAGCACTGGCTCCTTTAAGCAAGGGGCTGACTCTAACATCCACTAGCATCACGGGAGCCTTTGGGAAGTCTGCACAGGGCTCTACAGAAATACCTGGTGCCTCCCCAGCAGGTACATGCTCCTACCCAGGGAAAGTCAGTCAAGTCCACTCCACCCTGAAAGCAGCTTGACTGAGGAACTAGCCATTCCTCACCTTCATGCCGTCAGCCCCACGGTATACAGCTGTGCAGCCCTGGTAAGGACACTTGTAGATGGTGGGTAGCTCCTCCCTGTAAGGCAGAGCATATGTGGAGGTGCTGACACAACATAAAAATGCCCCACACTACAGCCTGCCCACCTCTCACAGCGGAGCTTTTTCTTCCATCCAGGCTTGGGCCCAGGCTTCTTTCTGATTTTGGGCTCTTCAGGCCTCTTGGCTTCTTTGCCTTCACTCTTCTTACCAGAGACCCTAAGAGGGGAACAATTTAGTGATGCTTTTCTTTTTTTATCTTAACTTGCAGTTGATTCTTGTCTCTTCCTGCATCTATAGTTTTCTTCAAGCTTTTCTCAGCTGCCTCAGTGCAGATTAGAACCTCATTTATCATTAGCTATCTCAATTAGTACAAGCCAGGGAGGGTCAGAGGCCTGAAGCGGATACCTTGGGAAGGGTATACAGCCCGGAAAGCAGAGCCAATGGTAGTGTGGAGCACACATACCATCACATGACTATCACATTTTCACAATTAAAGCCCATGTGCTAAGCATCCAAATCAAGAGATTGAGGTAGGGAAAATAATAGAGAATTCAGTTAGATAGAGAGTCAGTTCTGTTCCCAGACGACCTCATGCTAGAAGAGAGCTCAGCAAGCTGGACTTGAGATACTGTCAGGTGCGCAGCAGCCAGGGGAATATCTCCAGCCCCAAGTCTAGTTATATTTCATATACGAACAATGAAGAGTTTAAAAAGGAGACAACTCATGTTCAATAGCATCAAGAAGGATAAAAGACCAGCATGATGGTGCATATCTGACAGCTACTCCGGGAGCACTGCTTGAGGCAGAAAGCTTGAGCACAGCCCAGACAACACACCAAGACCATCTCAAAACAAGCAAACATTTAAAAAGTCATCAGTTTCTGAGTTGGAAGTGTAGCTCAACTGCAAAGTAAGCAGTGACCCAGTATGTACAAGAGCTTAGGCTTCATCCACCCTCCAAAATGTATTTTAAATTTTATGTGTATGGGTATTCTGCCTGCTAGTGTGTTTATGCTCGGAATTGCCTACTGGGGCCAGAATAGGGGGTCAGATCCTATGGATCTAGAATTATAGACTTATTAGCTACCATATGAATACTGGAAACCAAAAACCAGGTCCTCTGCAAAAGCAAGAAATACTCTTAACTGCTGAGCCATTTCTCTAGACCTAAAAAATAATTTTTAATCAGTAACAGAAGCTAGGCAAGACCCTGTCTCAGAGACTTAAGAGCAACAACAGAAGAGTGGCGAGTACAGCCCCGTTTTTATTAAGGACATGCAGCTGAGCAGTGGTGGCACACACCTTTAATCCCAGCACTTGGGAGGCAGAGGCAGGAGGATTTCTGAGTTTGAGGCCAGCCTGGTCTACAGATTGAATTCCAGGACAGCCAGGGCTAGACAGAGAAACCCTGTCTCGAAAAAACAAACAAAAAAAGCACATGCAAAGACCTGGCTTTAATCTCCAGGATGCAAAAATAAGCAAATGCACCTTATGGGGGGACAGAAACAGAGCAGACTGGATTTTCATATAGAACTTTTGGAGACACTGAAGAGCCAAACAAGGTATGTGCTGGTGTTGTTTGTGAGGCAGGGTTCATAGACTCAGATGTCTTGGTAATAAAAGAGATAGCTCAGTGGTTAAAGTGACTTGCTCTTACAGAGGACCTAAGTTCCAGCACCCACATGGCACCTGACAACCAGCTGTAAGTCCAGTTCTGGGGAACCAACACCTTCTTTGATCTCTGAGGGCACTTCATACACCTCGTGCACAGATACACATGCAGACCAACACCCATACTCATAAAACAAAACTAAAAAAATCTTTAAAATAATAGTAAAACATGGGCAGTAATGTCACTGATCCCAGCACTCAGGAGGCAGAGGCAGGCAGATCTCTGTGTTTGAGGCTAGCCTAGTCTATAGACAGTTCCAGAACAGCCAAGGCTACACAGAAACCTTGTCTCGGAAAAACAAAAATAAATGAATATTAATAATAATAAAACAAGGGGGCTGGAGAGGTGGCTCAGCAGTTAAGAGCACTGACTGCTCTCCCAGAGGTCCTGAGTTCAATTTCCAGCAACCACATGGTGGCTCGCAACCACATGGTGGCTCACAACCATCTGTAATGGGATCAATGTGTCTGAAGATAGCTACAGTATAGTCATACATTAAATAAATAAATAAATAAATCTTAAAAAATAATAATAATAAAACAAACGGTTAATTTTTAAAAGTTAAGGCAGGCATAATGATCCACACTTTAATCTCATCACTCAGAAAAAAGGTAGATGGATCTCTCTGAGTTTGAGGCCATCCGGATCTTCATAAAAAATTCCAGACCGCCAGGACTACATAATGAGACTCCATCTCAGAGAGGCAAAAACAACGAAATAGTTAAGCATGGAATTACCTGTAATCTCAACACCTGGAAGGTCAAGGCAGGAGGATCACTGAGTTCAAGGCCAGCCTGAGATATATTGAAGCCCTGTCTCAAAAAACAAGGGGCTGGAGAGATGGCTCAGCGGTTAAGAGCACTGGCTGCCCTTCCAGAGGCCCTGAGTTCAATTCCCAGCAACCACATGGTAGCTCACAACCATCTGTAATGAGATCGGATGCCCTCTTGTCATGTGTCTGAAGACAGATAGTGTACTCATATACATAAAATAAGTAATTCTTTAAAACAACAACAACAACAACAAAAAAAAAACTAAGTAGCCCAGTACTGTGGCACAAACCACTCTCAAGAGACTGGAGCAAAAGGATCAGATTCTTAAGACCTACTTGAGTGACAAAGGGAGAGTGAGCCCAGTGTGGGCTACACAGGGAATTAGAGATCAGAGACAGCTATATATAGCAAGACAGTGTCTCAAACAAAACACCCAAAAAGGAAGAAAAATCACTAGGCTACAACATGTAGAATATTCCACTTTTCCTCGTCTAATAACTGTCCAGTGGGACACTCCACACTCTCTCCTGGCTGAGGGAGGTGGCCTTTTCTGACAGTAACTTCCTTGCACACTGGACTAGTTAGCTCGGTTTAAAGCAGGTAGCTCTGAAGTCTCCAGTCCTATATGACCTCCGATCCTGTAAGCCCAGGTGTTTGCTGCTTGACTCATGGTGCTCTGTCCAGCCCATCTTGAAGCTCTGCTAATCACTCAGGAGGAGGACCTAGTCACAAGACCTCCAGAGGCTAAGAGAAACAGCTGAGGAGGAAGATATACGAGTAGGCACACAGACCAAGGGTCCTCAGAAGTCCTCGGCTGTGGGGCTGGAGAGACGGCGGCGCAGATGTTGCTGAGCACTTGCTGCTTCTGCAGAGGACCCAGGTCTAGTTCCCAGCACCTCCATGATGGCTCACAACTGTCTATAATTCCTGTTCCAGAAGATCTGATGCCCTCTTCTGACCTGTAAGGGCTCCAGCATGCACTTGGTACACATACATGAATCCAGCACACACACATATTAAAAAAAAAATTGTTTTAACTTCCGACTGAAACCAGAGGCAGTGGTGGTACACACTTTTAATCCCAGCACTTGGGACAAGTGAATCTCTAAGTTTCAGGATAACCAGGACTACATGAAGAAACCCTGTCTTGAAAAAAAAAAAAATTCTTCAGCTGGGCCTTAGGAATCATTCAGGCCAGTGTGCATCATGACCAGTGGATGCTCATATCCACTGAAACCTAGTCCTACCTCCTGCAAAATACAGTTTCCACTAAAGTAATACATTGTACCAAAGGTGTCTTAAAATGTATCTCATGCATCCCACCCAAAGTGTGTTTGTTATGTTCACCTCATTTCCTAGTGAGACAGCACATGCACAGTAGAGCATGCTGTTACACTTCAGCAACAGCTCAGCAGAACAGCCACTTCCCCACCTTTCTGAAAATGAAACCCACTAGCCCTCCTATCCTAGGCTAGGCCCCCAAACTACCTACAAAAGTGGCTCAAGGGAGAAGTCACTGGAAAGGGAACAGGGCCAGCCTGAACTCTGGCCATGCGTTCTTGGGTCGGTTCCCTTCAGGTCCCCAGCCAGGTCTCTGTCCTGTGACACCTGCTGAAGTAATGTGGCTTAGTTGGTACTGCACTGATTCTGATCCGTCAATGCCTCCTTTATTTCACTTCCTCCCTCCATAAGTAATATTAGAACTTCATTTTAAAAAAAAAGAAATTCTTAATTTTTGTGGAGTTTTCTTGGCTGATAGTGTGGAGCCCAGAGTTGCATGCTTTTTGGACATTCACTCTGAATTGTGAAATGCTCAGAGCACTGCGGCAATGGGGTAGTCACTAACTAGCTATTGGGTATGTGTATGTTCTTGGGACAGGGATTAAAGGACAGAGACACTAGTAAAAACTAGCTCTGTCTCTCCTTGTTAGAGTCTTATGTTTGTTTGGAAAAAGAAAGGGAAAGCCAAAGCAAAGCCCCATGAAGAATGACTGGTTAAAGAAATCAGAGCCAAGGGCCAACTTCAGAATGGTCAAAGGCTCAGCTCCTGGGCTCCACAAGAGACATGATCCAGGGAGCAGAAGGACAGCTGGAGTAGGGCCAGAGAGATGCTCAGGGACACACTAGGAGCAGGACCGGAAAAGAACTACTAAGAAACTCCCTAAAATCAGACCCCAACAGGACTATCTGCCACCTCCTGATACATACTTAGGCCAGGTCACCAAACCACCAAAAAGAGGGCTCGAAAACCATGGGAAATCCTATCATATTCAGTTGCTCACCTGCCTTTTTTTT
>NW_022196905.1:261778586-261780869 GCF_008632895.1 Mastomys coucha | reverse complement strand
CTCGAACTCAGAAATCCACCTGCCTCTGCCTCTCAAGTGCTGGGATTAAAGGTGTGTGCCACCACTGCTTGCGATCATCTGGCCTTTCAAACAGACATTCTGATTCACTTAGAAGCCAGTAGGTAAGAGGCTCCTGCCACCAAGCCTGACAATTAATACCTGAGTTTAATACCTCGGACCAACATAGTGGAAATGGTTCTCTGACCTCCTCCTCCTGTGCAACACACACAAACAGACAAAAACACAATAATAAGTAAATATGCACATGGGAGAAACAGACAGACAGATAGGGGTGAAGAGGATGGGAGAAGGCATGCTCACTAGACTTGGGAGATGGACCAAAGGAAAAATAGGAGGTGAGCTGACTAAGGTCAATGAGGAAGGATAGGCCTCCATTCTTCATGTTTACACACTTCTTAAGTTCCATGTGCTACCCTATAAACCATCCGTCCAGAAGGCAAATGCTTAGACAGAGCTATATTCTTACTTCTTTTCTGGGTAAGGCTCAAAGGACTCATCCGAGGACTGTGGGGTTTGTTTCTTATCATTCTCATCTTCGCTCAGGAAATCTCTAGGAAAGACAAGAGAGCTTTCAGCAAAGTACTGACCTGAGTGGAGCAAACCCAACATGGCCTCCTGTCTTCAGGCGCTACAGACCCATAGTCCGTGCGTCACTTCTGAACATGTCCTAAGAAATCTAAAATCCCCAACTCCTCAGTCTATTCCCTAACAGGAAGGGCAAGCCACTCACTGAAACCAAACCAGCTAGCAATCCTCCTCCCTGTAAGCTACTCTTTTGGAAGACCAGGACCCCAAACTCTAAAAGAGCTTATTTATTTACAGCAGGGGAAAAATGTGAAGATTTAAAAGCAGATTCAGAAAGTGACTGTATCACCCATCAACTGTGAACACAGGCACACTCTTAGCCATCTCAAAGTTCACAATGACCTTCCCTCTAAAACATGAATCACTGGCCTCTGGAAAAGAAGCAAACAGCCCATCTAGCAAGCCCACAGTGTTCCCCACAGACCACCAGCTATCTGGATGGGGTAAGGCTACAGGCAGTCTAAGAGCCCAGCCATACAGCTGGTCCTCACAGTTGTGGGGCAAGCACCCCTGAGTGGTTCTCTGCCCAAAGCTGAGACCCACTGACCCCTTCCAAGAGAGGCCTGTCCTCTCCTCACCCTACACAGAGCTTCTGCTCTGTCTCAACATCACTACCCCAAAGTGCCTGGATCCAGCATCCTCCGATCTAGTGATGCTAGAGCTAGTACAAAACTAAGGCCTTTAAAGAAGCAGCACACAGTTAACAGCAAAGGACCAATCCTGGGGCAGTGTAAATGAGGCAATCCAGACTGTTGTGGGTCAGAACACAACAGTACTTCCCCTGCAGCATGCTTCCTCTGAGTGCCTCTGCAACCAGTAAGCCACGTCAGGAGCCAGAGGTCTCAGAACAACCCTGGCCACTCCTTTCCTCCCCACCTCTGAGAAGGAGGGATAGCAAACATGCCACAAGGGTAGCAGCTCTAGAGAAGCTGAGCCTGGTTTGGAAGGAGAGATTTTAGGCTTTTAAACCCACTCTTCTCTCACCCCTCAGAAAGGTCACTGAACTCGTCTTTTACCCGATCATCCGAGGTTGACGATGGAACCTGCGTCTCACCCAGTTGCCCTGGGAAACAAAGAACAGGCTCTGGTTACCAACAATGGTCACTGAAAAGGCCTTACCTGTAAGGAGGTAATGCCTCCTGTCTAAGAACACACCTTCCTTACTGGGGCCAGGAGGCCTATGGCCTCAACTTCCTCTGATCTCATCCCTGAAACTCACTCTGACAGTCTCTATCCAAATTCTGCTCAGATTCAGGTCATTGTGAGAATGGCCCACTCTGCATAGTTTACAACATTTTAAAAGATAGTGTTATCAAAAGAGCTATACAAATACTTTATAAAGCCAGGAATTCTAAAGTCTATGGCATCATCCTAGGGCCTTGCCTGGAAGCCATCTATAGCTGAACCACAGGGATACCTACATCTTTAATGTTTAAGAAAATTTTATTCTGTGTATGACTGTTTTGCCTGTGTACATGCCTGGTGCTGGCAGAGGCCAGAAGAGAGCCTTGGATCCTCTGGAACTGGAGTTATAGATGATGATGAGCTACCATGTGGCTCCTGGGAATTGAACCAAGGTCTTTTGCAAGGGCAACAAGTATTCTTAACTGCTGAGCCATATCTTCAATCTTCCTCCCTTTTTCTTTTTCTTTCTTTCTTTTTTTTTTTTTTTTTTTT